>NC_063057.1:27728955-28028955 GCF_018812025.1 Megalobrama amblycephala | reverse complement strand
CGGTCTCAGCCTGACTCTATTTAAAAGTCCTGTTCTTCGTAATCCCATGTTTCAAACTTTAGTTAGTGTGTAATGTTGTTGTTAGAGTATAAATAAAATCTGTAAAATTTTAAAGCTCAAAGTTCAATGCCAAGCGAGATCTTTTATTTAACAGAAGTCGCCTACATCGAACGGCCAGTTTGGACTACATCCCTCTACTTCCTTCTTTAATGACGTCACTAAAACAGTTTTTTGACTAACCTCCACCCACAGGAATACACAAGAGTTGCGTTTGTAGAGTGTGTTTGTCGCCATGTCGTCGAAACGCTGTTATTTTCATCCCGCAGTCCAATCACCGGGTCTGATTCCGGCTCAAATTGATAGGGTAAAATTAAAGACATGTTTACAATAACACTGAGCGCATGCATCTCCACGTTATGGTAAGAGGCGTGACCTTTCCGGGCAAGGTTCGCTAAGCTGCTGTCGAATCACAACACAGGAACCGCTGGCACAATCAGAACTCGTTACGTATTTCTGAAGGAGGGACTTCATAGAACAAGGAAGTCATCAGCCCGTTTTTATGACAGTGGAAACAGCGGTATACAGATAAGTACATTATGTAAAAAATACTGTGTTTTTTTACACGCGGAACATGAACACATGTTATATTGCACACTATAAACACAATCAAAGCTTCAAAAAAACACGAAAAACGGGACCTTTAATATCTATATTAATGAAATGAAATCAACACTTAAAAAGTCCATTTACTTTGTCTTTTTTTGTTGTTGTTGTTAATTGTAATAATATATGTACAATATGTCCATGTTTTTTTCTTTTATTAATCTATATGCTTTTATAACACACTTGTTTATTGCTTTGTCAACACTCAGCTATTTCACACAGTCATCCTAATAAAGCTCATTTGAGCTGAACTGAACTGACAGCAGCACAGGCAAACACCAAGAGTTTCATTTCATCATTGAGAGAGGAAGATATTTCCACTGAGCAGCAGCAAGAAGATGAGCTTCTGATTATTTTAGTTTTAATGTTGTTTTAAAATAAGACATTTGTTTTGACAAATTCAATACTGGAAGACTTCCTGGAACATATTACCTGCGAGAAGAGTTGAAATGAATCAAGAAAAAATATCAGGACACTTGATGGCTTCAGAGGTTATTCAGGAGTTGAAAAGTCAGAAACTGTCTGGAACGCTTGCTGCAGTGGTGCGAAACACACTGAGAAAACTTAGTCTGCCGACAAACGAAAACTGCCCAACGGCCAACCATCGGCTTGATGTGTTCCTGCATTTACTTAATGTCCAAGTGCAGTTTTATTAGGATATCCAGAAACGTTGTACATAGCCAGACAAGAGTCAAAACACATAAAACAGTCCAGAAAACAAAACCAGAGAATGCTCAGAAGTGCAAGTAACAAAACCTCAGTGATGATGACTGAAACAAACCGGGTATAAACAGTCAGACACTAACAACATAAGTGATGACAGCTCTGTGCAATGGTCAATGATGAAACTGAGACAAAGGGTTATGGGAGATGGAGTCCATGAACGTGACACAATAATCTGGAGTGGAGTGCCCTCTGGTGGCTAACAAGGGCACTCCAGTGGGTGATCATGACACAAAGTGCATGTTAGCTTTACTCTTGAAAGAGCTGAACTCACTTCTGTCCAGCAGCTGGAGATTGAGCTTGCAGTGAGTTGGGAAGATCAGCAGCATAATACAGTGCTTCCTTGCAAAAAAACAGACAAGTTATCCAATAAAAGGAGGGCCTTGTACTTATGCAATTGGCAAAGTGGTGTAAAAAAAAGGACCATTTGGGTGTTCAATGGTTTATAAGATGGAATAAGAAACAGAGAGATGGTCTGATAATCCAAGGTGCATAGATGGTGAGGAAATTATTATCAGACGATACTATGGCTATCAATTCGATAACTACCTGCCTTATGGCAGTAATTGACTGGATGAGGAATAACTTTCTAAAGTTAAACGAAGATAAGACGGACATTCTATTATTTGGTCCTAAAACTAAAAGAGAAATGTTGTTTCAGAATCTGGTTAATTTGACTCTTTGGGTTCGACCAGAGGTTACAAGTCTTGGTGTCATCATAGGTTAAGATTTAGTTTTAATTCCCATATTAACAAGGTGACAAAATCTTCATTCTTTCACCTAAGAAACATAGCTAAATTTTTTACTGGTCTCCCACAAAAATCAATTAATAGACTTCAGCTTATCCAAAACTCATCAGCTCGGTTACTAACCAAAAAAAAAAAAAAAAAAGGGAACATATAACTCCGGTTTTAGCTGCCCTGCACTGGCTTCCTATAAAATTTAGAATTGATTTTAAAGTTCTCATCACGTACAAAGCTCGTAATGGAAATTAACTAACTATATTAGCAGTTCTCTCGTCAATTATATTCCACCAAGAACCTTAAGATCATCTAATGCAGGTTTATTGGAGGTTCCCATATGAAAGAAAACCGGTGATGCAGCCTTTGCAAATTTATGGAATACACAACCATCAGATATTAGAGAAGCTAGTACACTTATGTTTTTAACTTTCTTTTAAAAATACTATTTCTTTACTCTGGCATTTAATTAATTAGTAATCTGAATTGTGCTTATAAATTGTCCTTTATATGTTTTAGCTCTTTTTGTTGGATGTGTTGTAATCGACTACTTTTAATTTTGTTTGTTTCTCTTATGTATTAGTATATTAGTATTTTTTTGTATTTTAAATTTGTTTTATCCTTTTTATTATGTTTGATGCATATGTTTGAATGTGATGTTGTTGATATTTGACTATCATTTTTATGTAAAGCACTTTGAACCATCTTATCTATGAAAAGTGCTATATAAATAAAGTTTATTATTATTATTATCAGGGGTGACGCTAGGGTTTCTTGACCATAAGGCCACATGTAACAATCATAGACTGTTAAAAAAGATGGATGGCGCACCTTCACTCTCTTCCATTCTTGTAAGTGAAGCCGCCAGTGTGTCAATATGGCGCTGACATCTTGGGCCCTATAATACACCCGGCGCAATGCGACGCAAGGCGCAGCGCAAGTGTGTTTGCTAGTTTGCGTCCGGCGCCGTTCGCGTTTTCCCGTTCAGCGCCACGTCCTTAAATTAGTAAATGCATTTGCGCCAGTTAGTGCGCCCATGGGCGTGCTGGTCTAAAAAAAGAGGTGTGTTCAGGTGCATTGTCGGCGCATTGCTATTTTAACCCCTCGTTTACACTGCACGCGTGTGCGTTGCGTTACGGCTCCGGCATGGTTTTGTTCCGTCTTCTGAACGGTGTCAACTCACACCAGAAGCATTTCAGAAGCGAAGCGGCTGGATTCGCGAGACCACGAGATTTGCCTGTCTGACGTTGTTTTCGTTGATTTTTTCATGTTTTTAATGGCTAAATTGTTATATATTGTCCGGTTTAATTGTGTTTATTGCTATGCCATAATGTATTTTGCTGTAGCTATACAGATGAAGTTAATAATAATTTTACACTTAATATTCCAGTTATGGACAACAAAAACAAAGAAATTTCAAGTTTTTCAACTTCGAATCTCTTGTCGTCAGTTTCTGGCATCGTAGTGAAGTGAAATATGAGCGGGAAATTACTCAGGGTGATTATTTTGACTTTATTTTGTATTTGAGCTGCGCGTCTTGGACGCGGCGTCCGTCAAAAATAGGCGAGGTGCCTATCTTTAGCGAAGCGGCTGGTGTAAACACGAGCATTGACTAGAGTGGCCGCGTATCAGCTCCGGTAGCCGCGTCACAGCCGTAACGTGCCGCACACGCGTGCAGTGTAAACCCGGCCTAAGGAGCTGAAAATAGACTGCGCCATAGACCAACTCAAACCTGGTCTAAAGTCTAAAGTCAATGGCGCAATATTTTTTTGTTAGAGCACGTTGGTAGAAACTGCGCCTCTGGGCGCGTCCACAGTGCGCGTTGACTTTGCTTATTACACACAGGGATGCGCATCACACAAACATGCCAAATATTAAAAACAAAAGGATTACAGTGTAAAAGAATATTATTGTGTAGGCTACATAAATATAAAAATGTAATGATGAATAGTCATTGCGTGTATTAGAATTAGGCTACCTATTTTCAATTCAGCCTATTACTACTTATAATGATAAACGAAATTGGCTAATTAATTGAACAATCGTGCCAATACACACACATATATATTAACTGACTCACCGCGCGGAGCTATTTGAAAGCCTGCATCCAACGCAGACGACTGAAAGATTGACTGGCCACTTATCAGGTAATTTCAGCAAAACATCTGATGCCAGAAGACGAGGACACAATCACTGCTAATTCATCCCACGCCTTCTTCACCTCGGGAAGCTTTGGTGGATTCCTGCTTGTCCGCTTTAACTTCGCGCACGAGCAGATCGGTTTCTTCGCTTGAAAAGCGTTCAGCTTTTCCGCCAACAAATTCCGCCATGTAAATAGCAATCCGCAATGGCGCGAGCGCATCTCGCTCTTAAAGGGAATGGGAGATGACACTCTGATTGGTTTATTGAACGTTACGCCCATTACTCATTAAGAGAATAGGGACAACCCATTTCAAAAATGCGCCCCGGCGCACGGACCGTTTTTCCGTCGTTAAAATAGCAAAAGTGGATTTGGACACGCCCTGAGTGCACCTGCGCCGTGCGCTTTACACTTTGCATTTAGATCGTTAAAATAGGGCCCTTTGAGTCTCGAGTCTGCGGATTGTGAACTTGGAGCCCGAGTCTGCGCAGTAGTGACGCCACGATATCAAGGTCCCAGTTAATACTGAAGGACAACTCATTATGTCTGTGTGAAATAAACAGTTCTGGAAATTTAGAAATTAAAGTTAAAGCTTCAATCTCCTCCCAAAAATCCAGAGAAAAGTCCATTGGTGCTTCAGTGACTAGAGAAGCTGTCAATCATGATGTCAAAACCTGCGTTTTTATAGCATCAAATAAATAACTAAAAACAAACTTATTTAAAGAACGAACACTTAACTAACATCAGCATGATAAAAACGGCCTAAAATGATAATTTGACTATTTCGTTAAATCATCATTTAATTATTAAGTTTATATATTTGATGATTGATGATTGATCTACCCAATCAGAACTTTGCATCAATAACTCCATCCTCCGAATGCGCTTAGAGACCTGCAGATCAGAATGAGAAGGTGGATGATTTTATTTGAACTTGAGCATTAACTTTGAAATATGGGTCAGTGACAAATAAGGTTTGGCAAGATGAGAAATTCAAAAATATTTGAAAAACAAAAAGCATGCATTGGGTATGTTAAAATGTATATAGTGTATTTATGTTGATTTTATGTAATTGAAAATGACATTTGCATAATTTTTTTTTAAACAACAAGACTGAATGTACCTGAAACTGTTAAATAATGAGAAATATTAAATATTTTATCCACATTGATGGCATGCAAGCATACTCATAGAAATAAATACTTTATTTTAAAATATCACACAAAAATAGATTTTATTAGCGTTCTCTCTAAATGTAAATTTAATCCAATTTTTGCAATATTTGGCAGGACATATGCTTGAAAACACCTGTTTTCTAAATAATCTTTGTGGGACAACGGGTCTTCGCAGGCCTGCTGTCAGGCGAAACTGGGATTAGGCTTGTTGGACTTGATGCAGCGCCGCACAGACCAATCGGCGGCTGACTTGAAGCAGTGCATGCCGGTAAGAAATTTTGTCTGACTTGAGACAGCGTCGTCACCATGTGACTGTGACGTATGGCTTCAAAGTACCGTGAGAGCGATTCGAGATCAGCCGCCTGAGTCAGCCAGCGCAGTTTCTCAAGAGGAGCTGCACGAGCTCTGATGACGACACAGCTGTTTCATGATTGGCCGGATTCACCGCATGACAACGATCACGTGTTTTGTGTTTATTGTCACACCTTCAGCTCCACTAATGCTCAAAAATCTGCTCTTTTCATGTAGTTGCAATGTTATATTTTGTCATGTTTATTAAAATAAAACTGATAAAAAACTTAGACCCCACTACATTAGTTTTTATATAGTATATACTTATATTGAACTTTATTCTTGTACAAACAGATGCTGTAAGCAGTACATAAAGTATTGAATGAAAATGTCTCTGAAACATCAGTGTATTAGTCAAATATTGCATTTATTTCACTGTGATAAAAAGTATGCAAAGGCAGCACGAGCGTCACTACGGAAAGCAGAAAGTGTCCGACTTCACATCTCCGTTTTCAGCTCCTCCCCGCCTACACGCAGCTACTCCCGCCGATTGGTTACATCCAGCCGCAGTCGATGTCGAACACACCTATTACCTAGTTATGCCAGCATGTGACTGTCATGGATTTATCATGCAGCTCAAGGGATTATGGGTAGAATGTCTCTACAGTCTATTCTGATTCATCATCACAGTTTCACTGATGATTTATAACCAACCCAAAACCCAGGATAGAGCGGTTGAGTGAATGTTGTCTGGACTGTGTGGATGAGGCTCATTGTGTCTCCAGAGACGCTGTAGAAGGACAGAGTTCCTGCACTGTGATCCACATACACTCCTGTTCTCCTGTGATCCTCCTCATGCACTCCTGTTCTCCTGCTGGACTCTACAGAGAGTTCAGTCCTTCTGTTATTGTGTCTGAATGAGTATTTGGAGGAAGAGCAGATCAAACTCCAGGACTGATCATCATATCCAAACACACACTCATCACCTGCTCCCTTCCTGCTGATGCTCTTATATGACACTGATAAAGACACACGCTCACCACTCCTCTCAATCTCCCAGTAACAGCGTCCACACACACTCTCTCTACACAACACCTGAGCATAACAATCAAATCTGTCTGGATGATCAGGATACGACTGTAGTATGTCAGTGAATGTAATCACTCTGTTCTCCTCAGACAGCTGGAGCCATTTATTCATTGTGTTCAGATCCAGAGTGAGCTGGTGGGAATCTGATGGGGATAAAACACATCAGGGGTATCAGTATTACAGAAACTTTCAATCATAGCTATTAAGTTCAGGTCTGACAAGTTAATTTAGGATTTTTCACAAATTCGTTTTACAGAAGCAAATTTTACCTTGATTTAGGATTCATATCCTATCTTACAAAATCTCATCTGTAGTTAGGAAAGCTTGAGTTCGGGACTTAACTCTCAGGTCTGTTGCCAAGCAACCAATGATGCTAATGCACTTAAGAAATGTCATTCTGAAATAGCCATGGCTATCGAACAGATTTGATAGAATTCTAAAGTTAAGATCTTTCTGTAATACAGAGTCAGGAATTATGAATCTATCTAAACTTTTAATGTATCTGAACTCTTCATGTTCGTGTGTGTGTGAGAAAGTGTTTGTGTATGTGCATGACTGTGAGACAGAGCGTGTGTCTGAGTGTGTGAGTGAGGGATAGTGTGTAAGTGTGTGAGTGTTTATACATACATTTGCGTACTCCTGCTGTAATCCTGATCTCTCCTCCATGATCCACTCTGAAAAACACACAGGGTCTCATAGTTAATCAGTAAATACTAGTGCTGTCAAAATTTGCACGTTAACGCATGCGATTAATTTGAAATATTTAACGCGTTAAAAAAAATTAACGCGGTTGCAGTTTTTTTTATTTCCGGTTGTGGCCCATGTGTGTTCAACGTGCAAAGAAATATGGGTAAGACCAAGGAAGGACTTTTAGACGGAAAGTTTCAGTATAAAACTCTGCCGGATGGTTCTGTGGATAAAACAAAAGTAATCTGCATTTTGCAAAGCCGAATTTAATTACCACATAAGTAATTCGTCTTTGGCATATCACTTAAAAGCAAAACACCCCACCGAAACCATCTCTACGGGGCCTCGCCAATGTAAATTGCAGGAGTGCGTTCGTGGTAAAATGACAAGATCTGTAAGTGATAAGGTAATGAATGCTTTGGTTATTTGGATAGCTAAAAACTGCTGACCCATTAACATAGTAGATGACGATGGACTGCGGGACATCATTAGAACTGCATCCGGAGACGCCTCATACAATATGCCCTCAAGAGGAACCATCATGTCAAAAATACACACTTTGTATGACGATGAGAAGGCACGGAGGATGAACACATTACAGCAAGCGACACACATCGCACTGACAGGGGACCACTGGACTTCTGTGAGCAATGACAACTACTTAGGCATCACAGCGCACTTCGTTGATAAAGAATGGAAATTGCATTCATTCGCACTAACCGTGTCTAAAACTGAGGAACGACAGTACGCTGAGGCATGTGCGGATCATTTTCTCGATGTGGCAAGAGAATGGAAAATCGAGGACAAGTTAAGCACACTTGGCACTGACAGTGCTCGTAATATGGTTGCTGCCGCGAGACTACTTCCATTTGAACACCTGCCCTGCACGGCCCACATTTTGCAATGAACTGTCACAGTTTCCATTCACGGCAGTGGATTTGAAAGTGTCCTAGCTAAATGTCGCAAGATTGTTGGGCACTTTAAGCATAGTCCATCCAACGCTCACGAACTAATGGAACAGCAAGTTGCATGTGGACAGAAACAAGAATCTCTCGTTCAGGACGTTACGACTAGATGGAATTCTACCCTAGAGATGGTCAAGCGAATTCAGCGAAACAAATCTCCACTGACCACTACCCTGGCTCAGCAAAAGAGCAATGTTGCCATGTTGACTACACAGGAGCTCGCCAAACTGCAAAAGCTGGAGGAACTACTTGAACCTTGCAGGTAGATTAATATTATTTTCTCTGTCTCTTGTCTGTTTTCACTATCCCCCAATCTGTGTGTGCGTGTGTGCCCGCTGCCAAGGCATGCTGCGTAAAACAAAAATAAAAATAAGTTAAGATTAGTGTAAAACATTATTAAAAAGGTGAAGAAGAAATAAATATGGTGTTGAACAATGTAATGTAAATAAAATACAATTGTGTGTGTGTGTGTGTGTGTGTGTGTGTTTGTGTGTGAGAGAGAGAGAGAGAGAGAGAGAGAGAGAGAATGAGTGAGTGTGAGAGTGTAAGTGTACATGTTACATACTGGCACAAAATTAGTTTCTTTGCATTTAATAGCAACATCTTGTGCTTTCCATTGCAGATATGTAACTGAACTGCTGGGAGGAGAGCAGTACATCTCCTGCTCAGTGGTATTGCCAGCCTTGTGCCACTTGTTCAAAATTATGGAGTCCACAGAGGATGATCCAGCCTATGTAGTTAAATTCAAAAATGATTTTACTTCAGACCTATCTAAAAGGAAGGACAGCACTAATCTCACATGGCTGAAGATCGCTACTGCAATTGACCCAAGGTTTAAAGACCTAAAGTGTCTTCCCAAAGATGAAAGGAATGAGGTGTGGGCTTCATTAAGCAAGCTGTTAATGGCACAGAGTCCTGGAAATCAATAGTCTAAAGAGACAACAGACCAACAGCCACCAAAGAAGAGAAGGATCTCTGTCTTGCTGGTTTCTTCTGATTCAGAGTCAGATGAAGAGGAAGAGTCCATAGAACAGTGTCTTAACCGCTACAAAGCAGAGCCCAAATTGCACATGGAGGGTTGTCCACTACAGTGGTGGAAAAAGAGAGAAGCAACACATGCAAGGCTGGCACCAATAGCATGCAAGTATCTGTCAACCCCTGCTACAACGGTGCCTTGTGAGAGACTGTTCTCACTCTCAGGTCACATCATTCAAAAGAAAAGGGCCACATTGTCCCCTGATAATGTCAACAGACTGGTCTGTCTCAGCAACTGGCTGAATGTAAAGGAGGACTAAGCAAAATAGTTTCTACTTTATAATTAATGTTCTCAACTCTCAGCAATACAACGTTACAATGAGTACAATTGTTTGTATTCATTCCTTTATTATTATTATTTTCCAATTTCCATATTTGCAATGACTATACTTTGGAATTTTTTTGCAGTCCACTTAGAATTCAACATGGAAATCATTTTTGTTTTTTATTGGCATTGATTGTTTTGAAATTCAAATGGCACTTACATGCCTGTGTTTTTATTTCTGTAATAAATATGGCTTTCAAGCCAACAGTTAATTTGGAGGATATTGATGGTTTATTGCAGGTATGTTGTTTACATGAGAAAATCTGTGTTACAAGTTAAACAAAAATTCCAATAAACAATCATATTTTGAATTTAAATAGTTTCTTTGTCTTGAGTTTACATTAATTATTTACATTTTACATTTACATATCCAAAAAGTTTCAGTCTTTTAATTGCGATTAATCGCGATTAATTTCAAAAAAATGTGCGATTAATTTGTTAATTTTTTTTAATCGATTGACAGCACTAGTAAATACACACACAGATTTTTTTTTTTTTTTTTTGCAACTGTCAAATCACAGCAATCCTACTGGGTGGCGACAACCTATGACATCATACCAGTGCGACCAGAAAGTATATAAGGGGCACATAGATGACATGTCATCCTCTTTTTGTCTTCAGAGAATGTTTGTTTGAAGCAACGATTGTTCAAAATAAGGTAAAAATGGCTTGTGTAAGCAAACATTTCGAGTGGGGTGTGGATTTGTGTTCAAAGCTTTTTGACACTAGATCACACACAACTTGTGCATTGTTTGTTTGGCTGAAGAACACACATGCTCAGTTCTTGATGAAGGTGGTTGCACGCACTGTGAACATTCCCCTTTAGGAAACCCCAATCTTGTTTGTCTATTTTCCAGAGGGAAGAGGGACAGGCATCTGTACCCAGTGGCTCGGTCCCTCTCACTGAGAAGAGACTGAGATCGTGGTGGTCTCAGATGAAGCTTGTTGAAGAGTTAGAGAGGTGTTATCTCTCTTGCTCTTCAGCGGCTCAAAGAAGTGAGAGACAGTACTCTACTGGCTTGGAAGAGCAGGAGATGGCTGCTGAGGGTGAAGGAGGCATCTGTGTCTTGGGCTTTTTCCATTATGCACATCATGTACCTACCTAGACAAAACAAGAAGTAGTAGTCCTTGGATACACTGACACTCTCACACGCAACAAGAAGTTGATGACAAAAAACCATCTTTTTATACCACATAGTTACATTTTACCATGGTAGTGAGGTGTTGCATGCATGGTTTAAACTGTTGTTATAATGATTTCCAGTTTTCACTGTAAAGCTGCTTTGACACAATCTGCATTGTAAAAAACACTATATAAATGAAGGTGACTGATACTATGGAAGACCAATGGTTAATTTTAATAAAACTAATAATATTTAAATTTTACCATATAAAAATTATGTTGTACTAACTTTCACAATGTTACTGTTTTTGTTAATGAACAAATTTACATCTGCATCCTAACTCAAGCTACTACTACTGTCAACTCCAGCTATTGTTAAATGTGCATTTCTAAGAGACAAAACATGTAATATTGTTAGTATTGCAGTCTGCATTGGAAACTGTGCCAAATATATGTTGCATCAGTCAGGCAAAACAAACCTGTTTCATGACTAGAAACAATATCATCTGTTTGAACATGCAGAAACTAAGAAATAAATTTTTCTATTAAGATATTTATTTTGTTAAGGACAAAGGAAAAAGAAAAATAATTCAAAAACGTGAAGTGTTTGTCATGTTTTGGAAAAAAAAAAAAAAACAATAGTTTAAAACCACAATTAATGGTTTGGTTTCTACAACTTCAAGTTAGGAGAGCAAAAATTGTTATATTTATTTGCTTGGTCAGTGTCTTTGTGGGTTTTGGTTCTTTTGCTGCTGTGGGTTGTCAGGACCTTTGAAATAACTGAAACCATTTTGCAAAGTGATTTGGAACTGTAATGTAGTCAAGACCTGCCTGGAACTACTTTAGCTGTGCGTTCACTGGAAAAACTGCACACCGTAGTATGTTTGTCAACCAATCAGAATGAAGCATTTAACAGCCCTATAGTATAACTAGAGCTAAACCTCTGTAAATTCTCAATAAGAACTTTTAATAAATGTATGAAAGAAATAAAGATTGTTATGCTGTTGTTCAATCAAAACTCTTTGTACTTTACATACTTGAGTTTATCCAGTCTGTAGTTCGGATGTTTTAGTTTATCAGTGAGCAGCTTGACACCTGAATCTCCTGGGTGATTGTAGCTCAGATCCAGCTCCCTCAGGTGTGAGGGGTTTGAACTCAGAGCTGAAGACACATAACCACAGCCTTCCTCTGTCACCATACAGCCAGACAATCTACAAAGACATACATCAACAGTCCACGTGACATTAGATTGTCAATCATATGTTAAAATCACACACTGACCTGTGCAGTTTCTATTTGCAGCTGTTATTTTGGCAGCACTTTCAATGAAGACCATGCTTATAATGAATTATTGCCCCATTTATACTTATTTATAAGTATTACTATACTATAAATATATGTATAAAGACTCATTAAGACTTATACTGCATTATAAGAACAGTTATAGTTGCATTTATATTATTTTTAAATTTATTTATAAGCCATGCATTTGCTTTTCAATGCACATGGTCATAATGCATTATAAACTGATTTATAAATGACCAAGTATAAAATAGTTCCAGAAAAACTTGTTTGCTGTACTAGTTAGTTAGTTATTAATAATTATGTCTTTAACGGCTAATGTTTGGATTAGAGGTCATGAATGGTAATTTTTATTTTATACTATTTTTTTTTTTACTTTTATTATACTCTATATTATTATTATTAATATTTTTGCAGTGTTTTGCTATGTAAATACAATTTTTCAACTGTTTGTATGAATGATTTCTGTTTGTTCCCTATTATTTTTATTACAGGAATTATTATTACAGGAATATTGTTCGTTAGTTATACTCACAAGTAAACAATAATTGCATTCTGTGTTTTCACTTTACTTAAAGCCATCAGTGATGCATTTATAGAGATTAGTAACTGTATTATTACAAGTATTTATAAGAACACAACATGGCTATTAATAACAAAATATTCACTTATTTGACAGAAATAAATTGAATTACTAAAAAGTCATTGTAACTATAATATAATACATAGCAGTGCAGGTTGCATCTTTATAAATACATTCATGGAACCATACAACTGACTAATTAATACTTATAAATCAGTGAATAATGGATTATGAGCATGAGCATTGAAAAAGAAAATGCATTACTTATAAGTAATTATAAAAAATAATATAAATGTAACTATAACTGTTCTTATAATGCAGTATAGGTCTTAATGTGTGTTTATAAATATGGATTATGTGTTTATAAAATACTAATACTTACTTATAAATAAGTGTATATGGAGCTATAAGTCATTATAAGTATGGTCTTCATAGAAAGTGTTACCGTTATTTTCTGTAGATTCAATCACAAAAGTAACAAAAGTGTCTGTGGAAGTGTACCAGAGTAAAAGTATTCATTTACTTTTCTAAACATAGTAAAGTCATCAGACACATTTATACTTATTTGTATTATAGAAATTATTTGAACATTTATACCTATTCAGCCGTTAATTATGTATTATTTATAATTTATTATATTTATTTATTATTTTTAACTTTTTTAAAAACTTTTTTTAAAAAGTAGCCAGCAGTAATTTCAAGTGATTACTTTTTTCTTCAGATTTTAATGTTTTGAATCGAAAATCTATCATTTACATTTAGACAAGAAACATTAACAGAATCATACAAACAAGAGTGAATGTTATTTTAAAATAAATTATTATTTGCTAGTAGTTCAAATTCATTACTTTAAAATAAATTCTAGTTGCTAATAAATTAGTTGTTTCCCTTAAATAATTTTTAAATACTTTTATAAATAACTTCACATTTAAAATAACTAAAGCTTTTATTTTAGCAGAAAACCTCTGGTAGCAACTGAGAATAAAACACCAGTGACACACCTCAATGCTGAGAAGAATTGTTGAGAAGATTTATATACAATTCTCATTACAAAATTAGGAAAATGTTTGGAACATGTTGCATTTTCAGATCCATTTTATGATCCATGAGTTGCTCACATGTAAATGAATACAGTACCATGCTTCACTCTGAAACAGAGCATGTCAGAATGTATATTTATATGATTACATCACAACCTTCACAATTTTATATACATACTAAGCCATATACCATTATCTCAACTATGCATTGTTTGAATTCGTAGCAAATTTGCCCAGCCAATTGACAAGTAACATCATTTCATTTAATCACCATTTGGTGTGTAGTGTTAATTTTGGACCCTGACTGAGACACTAGATGGCACTGCTAGCTTGTTCATTGCTGTCAGAAGCAAACCATGCATGAAATGGGAGCATTTTACAGCTTCTTTAGTAATTGTTTAAAGCCATTTCACAATTTCAATCTTCATACAGTCCATTCTCGTCCCTCCACCGAAAACAATATTTTTCTTAGACTTATGCAGTCCACATAGGTCAGACTTCTGTATAAATATGTAGACTTTCAAAAATCTACCCTAATGTTGATGATTTGTGTGATCAATGCAAAGGTAACAAGGTAGACTTTTTTAATATGTTTTGGGATTATCAAAAGCTGGGTGACTACTAACTTAGATATAAAACCCGGTGTTGAAGTTGCTATTTTTGGAGTACCAAAACATGGAGTATTATTGACAAATAAGGTAAATGATCACATACTTTGAAAAAAATGAAGACTCTCCCACTTAATTGATCATAGTAATTAAGTTTGTTAAACTGATTGGTTTAAACATGATCACCATTGCCCACAAATATGTCAGAGCCTTGAATTGTATTATTGTTTATGTATTTGACTTTAATTGTTATTATTTGAATATATTTATTTCTTCCTACAATGATATTGTTCTTATCTAAACGAGTATATTATTTAAAGTTTATTTGCCATTTTTGTAATTATTATTTTATTTATTGTTATTATTATTACCATTGTCATTGTTTTAATATTCTATGTATTAATTATTTCGGCTTATATCTTTTATTGTATGAAACTTTCTGTTAATGCTTTGAAAAGTTTATAAATAAATTATAAAAAAAGGACTTCTGTATAAATATGAAAAAATATCATTCCTGCAAATGTTTTGTTTCTTGTTCTGGCATTCTACTTAGAGCAGATGTCACATTTGGGGACAAAATCATATATTGTGATAACATTATTATTACCAGGGCAGACTTAGTGATTTGGGGGCCATAAGTAAATTCCAGTCCTTTTACTTTTGTAACTCTAGTTTGTTGTCTTATAGGTCACTAGTTCACACTTACATATAATCAGGTGTGCTGTCTGAGGGGAGAGCTCCAAGCTCAGAATTTGGCCCAAAGCCAGAGTACTCCCGCCGCCTATCCCAGGCTGGGATAGGAACAGTTAATAATAATTTGTTACATTTCTATAGCACTTTTTGGGTACTCAAAGTGGATTTCATATGGAAGGGAGAATATCCTCAGTCACCATCCACCTGGATGATGCGACTGTAGCCATATTGTACCAGAACACCCACCATATGCCAGCTTATTGGTGGAGAGGCGACTGAGTGATAAAGCCAATCAATAAAAGGGGGTGATTAGGAGGCCATGATGTTGGACAGAGGCCAATAGGAAAATTTGATCAGGATGCTGGAGATTTTTAATGACCACACAGAGTCAGGACCTTTGTTTAACGTCTCATCCGAAGGACAGTGCTTTTTGACAGTATTGTGTCCCCATCACTATACTGGGGCATTAGGACCCACACAGACCACAGGGTGAGCACCCTTGCTGGCCTCACTTACACCTCTACCAGCACCAACCAAGTTTTCCCAGGACGTCTCCATCCAGGTACTAACCAGGCTCAGTCCTGCTTAGCTTCGGTGGGCAAACAGTCTTGGGCTACAGGGTGATATGGCTACTAGTTAGGAGTGAGGACACTGTGTGGTGGAAAGATGTTGGAAAACTGTCATGGAACTAAGGTAAGCATTGAATAAAAACTAAATTAAACGCTTCTGATTGGCCATTGCGTTTAAGAAATCAACAGATATGTCTGTGATTGTCTACTTTGCTCAATGCTGCAAAAACCTTTGACAGTCTCCAGAGTGCAAACACAAATACGCACTGGAGCATTTGCTAAATATGTTTTACCAAATCAGACGGGGCCCCCCCGATTCCCTGGGGCCCTAAACTGCCACTTTGCTTATTGGTTAGGTCCGTCTCTGATTATAGCATAGTTAATTGATTTAAAACCATTCACCTCATTATCTCCAGCTGACAGTTTGGACTCTTCAGTCCATCAGAAAGAAGCTTTACTCCAGAATCCCACAGATCATTGTTACTCAGGTCCAGCTCTTTCAGGACAGAGTTTGAGGATTGTAGAGCTGAAGACAAACTTTCACAACACTGAGTAGTGAGATTACATGTTGGAAATCTGAAGAAGAAAACCACAATGTCATTACATACAGTATAAATCTTAGCAGTGAGATTTTAATAATTATTGCAAAAAATAAAGTATATGAGCTCAAACCTCAGTATCTCCAGCTGAGAGTTCAGACTTTTCAGTCCATCAGAAAGAAGCTTCACTCCAGAATCCTGCAGGTCATTGTTACTCAAGTCCAGCTCTCTCAAAACAGAGTTTGAGGATTGTAAAACTGAAGACAAACTTTCACAACACTGAGCAGTGAGATTACATGTTGGAAATCTGAAGAAGAAAAACACAATGTAATTGCATACAAAATAAATCTTAGCAGTTTGATTTTTAATAATAATTGCAAAAAAAATAAAGTATTTGAACTCAAACTTCAGTATTTCCAGCTGACAGTTCGGACTCTTCAGTCCATCAGAAAGAAGCTTCACTCCAGAATCTTGCAGGTCATTGTTACTCAAGTCCAGCTCTCTCAGGACAGATTTTGTGGATTGTAAAACTGAAGACAAACATTCACAGGACTGGACAGTGAGATTGCAGCACTGTAGCCTGTGTAGAGAACAAAATAAACAGCAACAGTAATGCTTATTATGTAGTGTTTATAATCTGGATCTTGAAAAAAAACTTTGACTGTATTGATGGAAGCAAAGCTAAAGCTAAAACAATTTTCTCTTCATAAAACATCAAACCAGTATTTATATCATCATACACATTACATTTAGTCCAACAAATCACCCATGTAAAATGAAGGCCCAGTTACAAAAGACTAACAGTGTATATACAGATATACAGAATACAGATTCAAGCATATAAATAGAGATTCAAAATGGTGTCTGGTGGTGTGTTGGCTTCTCATCTTGTTTTGTTTGTTTTATTGTGTTTACTTCCTCGATATGGCCAGACTATGGACTTATGATCGTCAAGCATTGTTTAATATCCGTTCAGCTGTACCCAACCTCTCTGGTGCTGGACAATCCTACTTTCATCCTTGGCTTGTGAGACCTCTACCACTCAGATGATTCGACCTACAGGGAATACTGATGGTAGGAAAAAACATCGGAGGAGACGGGCTGTAGAGTGGGTGTGTTAGAAAAAGCAAAGAGAGCATGGAACGTTTGTCTGGAGGTGTTGTTTTCCATGCCCAGACTTTATGTATCAAGGCCGCATTACATCAAGAAAGGTATAAACCATGATAATCTTTGCTACTTGAAGAAGATATAAGAGTGTGGGAGTACAAGTGCTAGGTGCTTGTGAGCTTGTTGCTTGGAGCTACTGTGTAACCTGTAAGGTACTATATAAATAAATAAACAAACAAACGAGAAATGAATGCAATAAATACTCTTACAGTGCTCTTCTGGTGTTTTTGACTGGTTTTCACTGGCAGCAGTCTCATTAGTGCTTCCTCAGATCTTCTGTACTTCTGAAGTTCAAACTTTTCTTGAGTCTCTTCTGACATGAGGAGCACAAACACCAGACCAGACCACTGTGCAGAGGAGAGATTCTGTGCTGAAAGATTTCCTGAGCTCAGATTCTTCTGGATTTCCTCCACAAAGTCATCTTTCAGTTCACTCAGACAGTAGAAGAGATTGATGGTCCTCTCTACTGATTTCTCCTTCTCTATTGTCTTTTTGATATACTCAACAGTGTCTTTCACATTATCTGCTTTCAGATTCAGTTTTGGCAGTAGTTCCTTCAGGTCACTCTGATTGGACTCCAGTGAGAGACCCAGAAGAAACCGGAGGAAAAGATCCAGGTGTCCGTTCTCACTTTGTAAAGCCTTGTTGATTGCAGCCTTATGAAGTTTTAACAGTTGCTTTTTGGAGAGATTCCATTTCAGTTTTTCTCTCCAGGATTCAAGAAATTGGTTCTTTTTCTTTTCTTTGTAAATCAAAGACACATAAAGAGCAGCAAGGAATTCCTGTACGCTGAGATGTACAAAGCTGTAAATGTTTCTTTTTGAAACCTTCTCCTCCTGAAACATTCGAGTGCATAACCCAGAGTACACCGATCCTTCGCTGACATCTAGTCCACATTCCTCAAGATCTTCTTTGTAGAAAATCAGGTTTCCTTTCTCCAGCTGTTGAAAGGCCAGTTTCCCAAGCTTCAGAATAATCTGATCAAAAGACCTTGCATTAGCTTTAGGTTCAGGGTCATCACAGTATTTTTTTTCCATCTGTTGCTGCTGAGACATTAAAAAGCTTGTATACATCCCTGTGAGAGTTGTTGGTGTTTTGTCATTGCTTTCTCGAGCCAGTAGAGGCTGAAGAACAGTGAGAGAGATCCAACAGAAGACAGGGATTTGGCAAATGATGTACAGACTCCTGGATTTCTTGATGTGACTGATGATTTTTTCAGAAACCTCAGGACTGCTGTTATTTTTGAAGTATTGCTCTTTCTGTTCATCATTAAATCCTCGCACTTCAGTCACCTGGTCAATGTAGTCACGGGGTATCAGACTGGCTGCTGTTGGTCTGGATGTGATCCAGATGAGAGCAGAGGGAACCAGATGTCTCTTGATAAGGTTTATTATTATCTTACTCACTGTTGTTTTTTCATTTACACTTGTAAATATGTCATCTTCTTTAAAGCTCAAAGGAAAGCGACATTCATCCAGCCCATCAAATATGAACATAACTTTACCATCACCTTCAGGAAGAGAGGGCAATTCTTCAGGACACCTAAAGAAGTATTTGTTAAGCAGTCCCATGAGACTGTACTCTTCTTTAATAAAATTCAATCTACGAAATGGAAGTGGAAATATAAAAACTATATCCTGATTTTCTGTTCCTTCAGCCCAGTCAAAGATGAATTTATTGACAGAGACAGTTTTTCCCACTCCTGCTTTCCCCATTGTCAGCACTTTTCTGTTTCGTCGACCTGTGTCACACTGGACTTTAAACATGTCATTACACTTGATTGGCTTCTCCTTGGCAGTCATTTGGTTGTGATTTGATTCGATCTGCATCACCTCATGGTCGTTCACTCTTCCTCCAGTCTCATTCTCCACCACATATAAATCAATGTAGAGATCATTCAGGTATTCCCGATGACCCGTCTGTGAATTACCAACCAATATCTGCTCATAGTCCTGTTTTAATTTGTTCTTCAGTCTGCGGCTGGTCTCTGTGTAATCATGGAGAGTAGCTTGACTGTTGTCTGCAGCTGAGCCTTTAAGAAATAGAAAAAAAGACAGCAAAGACTAAGTCGTCATAAATTTATGCTTCTACTATATTTAAATTTATCACACACTTACTGCAATAGTGTTTACATGCACATCTTACATTGATTATACTGAAGTTGACAACATATAAGGTGATTGAAATGCCTTGACTAAAGCTGACTCAAATGCAATTGGTCTCAATTTAAAAAAAAAAAAAAAAAAAACAGCTTTCTTTTTCCAATTCCTTTAGAGCATTTATTGGATTGTCACTTAGATCAACATAACCCTGTATCATCATTTGTAAATGAAGCAGAGAAAATCGCATTTAAATTACAATAAAGATAGGGGATCAATTTTTTCTGTATAGCTGCCTATTGTTCATTACTGGCAGGCAGTATAAAAGCCTTTTTTTGCCTGTGTTTTAGGTTGATGTTATTAAGTTTTATAGAAGACAGAGAGGAAAAGCTGTAACTTTTCCAGAAAGTATTGATGATAGTGATGGCAGTGCATCAGAAAATAAGGTCGTAGTAAGAAAGAAAGAATCTGAAGATCAAGGAGGATAGAAGCAGTGAGGGTGATGGCAGATATGAAAAATATAAGTCATAGATTGTTGTGGAAGTCAGGAATTTTGGTACATTATCCTATGCCAATTTGGAAGATGTGATCTTTATTACAACCGTAGGTCAGGAAAGATGCCACTGCCTGTTGGCCTCACTACACTTACAAGCAAATGCTCCAAAAGCAATGACTAAACAGGGCAAAATTGAGTTACATGTAGAAAGTGTGGGCTACACTGAAAAATAAGATATAAGACATTTTCACTTGTGAGTTCCAAATGAAATATAGTAGCACAAGATGAAACTGAATGTTATTAAACCTGTCCTTCGGATGAGATGTTAAACCAAGGTCCTGACACTATGTGGTCATAAAAAGTCCCAGGATGTCCTTTGACTTGGTGTAACCCCGGCATCCTGGCCAAATTTGCCCATTGGCCTCTGTCCATCATTGCCTCCTAATCATCCCAATATACTGACTGTCTCCTTCCACCAATCAGCTGGTGTGTGGTGAGCGTTCTTGTGCAAAATGGCTATCATCGCATCATCCAGGTAGATGCTGATGGTTGAGGAGATTCCCCTTTCCATATGTAAAGTGCTTTGAGTACCCAGAAAAGCGCTATATAAATGTATCAAATTATTATTATTAATATTAAAGCTTTTAAATGTTTTTTTGAAACACTACGAACTTTTCTCTACTTTTCAGATAGTGAAATTGCCTTTGAATGCAGTAGCCCCTCACTGCAGAACACTTGAGATTCAGGGGGCAGAGTCGGGCAGGTTAAGGGATATGTAAAGTGGGAGGAGTTGGATCTAGATCCAACCCCACCCCCTGGATCTTGTGTTCAGCAGTGAGGACAATCTCAAACCCTAAAAAAAGCTTGATGACGCTGAGCTTGAGCACGGAATCTAGGAGATGTCATCTTCACCTCATAGGCAGTGAAAAAGAATTGGGATGGGACTCAGGCAGAAATCATGTTCATGGATGAGATTATTAACGTTACTGTAGCAGGAAAGCAGAGAAGGGCTGAGTGATGTTGGAGCTGAACGAGGCCTCTGGAGAGATTGCTAATGAGAGACAAACGCGACACACGTCTCGCGAGCAACGTGACATTTATTAAGCCACCACTTCTTCTGGTCAAGCGTATATGTGGGGTAAAGCAGTGCTGTTTATCATATTAAATACATTTGACTGTGTTGAAAATGATGTTATAACGTTACTCGCCAGCCACTGTGAGACATTTGTTGCACACTGCAGTAAGATAGATCGATTTTTAGAATATCAATAATAAATAAAATAATAAATGCTGGGTGGATTGTGTTGATAAATGGCATGAGACTAATTTTAAAACATATTGTATGATGGAGAAAATGCTGTATTATTTAGCTACTTGACAAAATTGTGTTTTTCTCTGAGGCATGGTAAAAGCATTAGACTGGGTAAACCCAGCCTGATCTGCCGGCGATTTGATTTCGGCCGGCAACTCAGTCTGGAAACCTGTACATTCATTTCTGCTGCTCTCTGTTACACTTTTGCGGGAACCAATCATAGACTGGCTTATTCACCTTGCTCGCTATTGGCGGGTATAACACAATGACGATAGAGAAGCGACGGCAAGCACGACCGTCAATCCAATTCCTTTTAACCTCTCGACGATGCTGAATGACTTCTTTAGTTTAGCAAACAAATCGCTCAAGTGGGTGTAAATACCACTCACTTTCATGTTTTTTTTGCACAATCTGCAAAAATCGCTCGATGCCATTGCTGCTTCTGCAAACTGCTGATCAATGCTACAAATCAATACAAACTAAACCTGTCTGGAGTTTTCGCGTCGCTCTGCAAAGTACGTCACCTGGATCGTTGATCTGATTGGTTGAAGGACTATCCAATTGCGTGAATAATGCTCGCTGATCATGCCTCTTGTGCAGTAGAAAAACATAGCAAACTCCCCAGACCAATGTTCAATTTTAAATTGAGCTTGGTCTGGTGATAGCCAGACAATAAAAGCATTGTACTCTCGGAAAATCAAGAAAAGTAGATTTAAACAACAAGTCTAAACTATATAACAATAATTTGTTTTCTGTTATAAATGTAACCAAACAGTTGTTCCTTTGTCTAATAAAACATGTAAAATATTAAAGCTTCTTTGGTGTTTCCATGGTTTCTACAAAATAAAACCGGAAACCGAGGGTAACGCGGTTATGACGCAATTGACAGGCGACTTCTCACACTTCCCGGAGTCTTGGTTAAAAAAGCAACTTTCTCTTGCTTTACAAATAGTTGGAAACATTTGGGATATTGTAAGTACTCAAGTGAACAAAATATGTAACACTGGCCTAGTGTTTTTTTGGATATTTTACTGCAAAATTCTTACATATTATGCCTTTAACTCAAACCATCACATAAACAGTCAATCACATTACAGTCACAGTGAATTAAATGTTACCTAGCTTGTGAATGTTTTCCACCTGCTCAGCTAGATTATTCTGGTTCATCTTCCTCAGGATCTCCACTGTGATCTTCACAGCTTCTTCTGGTCCAAAACATGCCACCATCTTATCCACAGTTTTTAACCTATCTGCATTCTCCATATCAGAATTTGATATATGCTCATGTTTCTTTAAGTGCCACTGAAACTTCTTCAGTTCAGCTTCAACCAGTTCATTCAGTGATTTCTCAAGCAGCTCTTCAACAGATGCCATTGCCCTTCACTACTTCACAGCTGCAGAACAAAAAGAAATAGATCAATAATTAGTTTCACTCTTAACATGTGGACCTAAGCATTCAAATGTTATTTGGATTACGAAAATGAAGCTGTGATTGGATCAGGTCTCTCAGAAGAACCTTATCCAAACTGTTAAATCTGGTTTATATCTGTTAAATCTGGTGGTCGATCCAAATCTGTTAAAGGGACCCTTTAATGCTCCTTTTTGCATGGTAGCTATCTGAAACATGCTAGCAATGAGAACCCTAGCAACCACCCAGAATTCCCTTAGCAACCGTATTATAACGTCGACATGCATTTTCTGTAAAGCTGCTTGGAAATTATGTTTTGTGAAAAGAGCTATACAAATAAATAAACTGAACTGAATAATTATGTAGATATTTCTTGTTCCTCCACTGAACTTTTGTGAAACTCCTTTCAGTTCTGTGCTTTTATAAAGAACTGTGGAGAGGGAAGTTTTTTTCAGAACTTTAACCTGTTAAACCAGAATTTTTATATAAAACTAGAATCAGTTTTTCAAAAGGAGTCGTGACATAAGAGTGAAACTATGTGGAGAATCACTTAGACTACCTGGTTTCCATCCAAATGTGATACAAACCTTTTCAAAGTTTGCAAAAAAAAAGAAAAGAAAAAAAGACAAATGAGAATTAGGTGTTCCCTTCAAAGTTGTTAGAGCAGATGATGGTGGTGTTGGTAAGCTAGTAACCAACAGTAAATAAAACACTGTGACCGAACGTTCATGAAGTCTTCGCCTAAACACACGCCCTGCCCTGAAAGTTCAATGCAAAGGGAGATATTGTCTTTTAAAGTTATGGCAGTTTAATGCCTACAAAAACGACCGGTTTGGACTACAGCGAGCTTCTTCCCGGGTTGGTGATCATCATAAACCCTGAAAAACACAACCCTGAGAACACGCAACAAAGTGGGCGAGGCCATGTCACGCAGCATAATGGAAGCAGAAGAGTTGTGTACACCGGACGCGAGCAACGCGTCAAAAGATATAGAACCTATTATAATCTGTGATATTTTCTACACTGGATGCAGTGCTGAAGACAGCTTCCAGAATCTACACGAGTTCAATGCTGGATTTGCACAAAGGCTTTTACTGAAAGATGAAGCAGTTCCCACTTTAAAAGCAGAAGCTGCTGTTTATTGGCTTCAAACTGTAAGTGCGTTTTATTGTTTGTACATGTCTTTTAAACATATAGTTCTGTTGCTATTTTTGGTTGCATCAAGGACATAAACAAAGAGCAACTTGTTTTTGCTTCGTTAGCCAGTTAGCTAAATTCTACAAACACCAACAAACTTCTATGTTCATAGATAAACAGTTGTTCATGCTATAAATTAAACACTACCTTTACAAAAATGCTACTACTCAGTCATGTATTCGGCTACAGTAAAGCTTTAATCAGGATAAAACTGTATATTGAAAGCTAACAAACAGCAGTGACAGCATATCTAAACACTTTGACACAAATAATAAATAAAATACCATTCATAAGCGTCCTTTAAAAGCCATGATTGCAGCTTGACCCTCTTCATCTGGGTCTGATTCGGCTCAATTTGATACAGCAATATAGACGCCATTATTTACATTTCCACTGAAGCAACGGATGGAAAGGGGCGTGTCGTTTCCGGACGCTTCAGCGAATCACGATACACTGGGCCAGCTACCAACCAGCTAACCAATCTGAGCACATTGTGTATTTCGGAGGGAGTGGCTTCATAGAAGCAGGAAGTCAAACGAGCCGTTCATATGATAGTGGAAACAGAGGTGTAGAATAAAGGTAAAATATATGAAAAATACAGCGTTTTCAAAAAAACGAAGCATTAAGACATGTTAAACTGTGCCCCAAAAACACAATCAAGCCTAGAAAAAAAAAACACTGAACCACCCCTTTAAAAACCTTGAAATGGAGACATTCTCCTACCTATAACTCGTGAAGACAAACATCCCTTCAAACCACACAATCATAAGATTAAACAACAATAGCAAGCATTGCAAGAGCAAGGAAATGAGTAAAATAAGTAATATAAAAACATAAAATAACATGAACAACAGTTAAATTATTAAATTATAAAGTGAATAAATTGTGTAAATGAAATAATTATATCAAATGATAACTACAGAAATTACCATAAATAATTATGAAATAAAATATAAAAACAAAGAAAAAAACTCCAATGTATGGTTGCTTTCTTAAAGTAAAACATACAGGTTGAACATGGAAAACAGCGATAACGGCATTTACCTGTTGTCTGCAGGGTTGTGTTTTCTCCGCCTCAATGAAATGGAATATTGAAAGTTGTCATAGGAGATTGTCTTTTTGCCCCACTTTTTGCTTCTTCAGTCACGTAAATTCTGTGTTTACATTCCATCTCCATTATCACAAAACCCACAACACACAGCTCCGATCACGGCATCCTCCATCCACCGGTTTTTACTGTAAATGCTGCACTTAAAGACGCCTCTATCGGCCTCTTCAGAGTTCCTATTTCCAGTGTGAATGCAACTAGGAACTTGGTCCGGGAACTATCCTAGTGGCTAGTTCTTAGAACTATTCAATGCAAAAGCCCTTTTGTGTCCCACTCAAAGGAGAAAAGATCCTTATTAAGTTTAGCCTCCTGTTCATGTTAAAATTTAGCTAAATTGTGCACTGCTCTTCCAGTGTTGTCTGAGACAAATGAACAACACTCCGTTGCAATCACTTTCCATGTTCCTCTCTGGGAGGCTAGCAGTGTATCTAACAGTGTATTCGATTTTGTAAAACAACCTTCCTCATTACATACAGTACACTTCCTCTGAAATGTTGGCAATAGAACTGCTGTGGCCTCAAATGCCTCATGTATGTCCTCTACTTTATTCTGTGAATTGATCACATTTTTTAGTTTCGGGGACTGAATTCTTGGTCTGTGTCATAATTAAATGATGTTTCACGTAATCCTATCCTCTGACACTACTCATATTGCTAGATAAGCCAAATAATATCTACCTGAGCAAAAAAAATTGATAAGCTTTGTTACCAAAAACAAACTGTGTGCCATTACATTGAGTGTTTCAATTTCTCGTTGTTAGAAGATCTGGCTTAGAATTACTTACTACATTCTTCCCTTCAATGCACCAGGAAGAATGAACTTATTCCCTTCAGATTTCACATTAAGATCAAACTGATAGCTAGAATCAGTACTGATGTATGCAGTCAAATGAACTATAATGTTAGTGAGAATAATTTCTGTAGGGACATACAGTGCTCATGAACAGCAGATTGTTGTCCCAGGAATAATCAACCACCGTAAAGACACATCTGTAAGGATTTGATATTGTCAGAGGTTTAAACTTGAGCATTTGGTACAAGTTTCACCCTGTAGTTTAGTACAACTGGAATTTCCAAATGTCATTGTGAAAATCTATTCTTTACCACCTCATATTGCCTGTTGTTTTCTCTTTTCCCTTTAACACTTTTGCCAATTGTTGTCTCAACATTAAGGCATTCTATGCTCTAGTACTCTTACTTTAAACAGGTCGTCTGGCAGGTGTATCATTTATAGAATTATACTAAAAAATCATTTTTAGAATGATCAGAATTGTCATTTTGAATATATATATATAACAGTCAAATCATCTGTTTAACAATGTCTTTAGTACCTTTCTGGACAAAAAAACAAAACAAAAACAAAACCTAAATAAAGATTAATTTGACACAGCATTATTATTTATTTTTAGATATTATGGTATTTTTATTGTGAATTCTTTTGGCCATGACAATTGTGTTGTGAAAATTGTGACACGAGGCACCAAAAAGTTTTTGTTTAAATCTGCAAAGCATTACTTATAATAATTTAATAATTTTAGAATAATGGTAACACTTTACAATAAGGTTCACTAGTTAACATTAGTTAACTACATTAGTTAACATTAACTAATAATAAACTGCACTTCTACAGCATTTATTAATCATTGTTAATGTTCATTTTAACATTTATTATTACATTATTAAAATCTTGTTAACATTAGTGAATGCACTGTGAACTAACATGAACAAACAATGAACAACTGCATTTTCATTAACTAACGTTAACGAAGATTAGTAAATACAGTAACAAATGTATTGCTCATGGTTTGTTCATGTTAGTTAATACATTAACTAACATACATTAACTGTTTCTTGTTCCTCCACTGAAGCAGAAGTTATTTTGAAACTCCTTTCAATTCTTTATTTTAATAAAGGACTGTGGAGGGGAAGTTTTCTTCAGAACTCAGAAATCAAACTAACAAGGAACTATGATTCTAACCACAGGCTGAGAACCGTTGTTTCAACCACACAAGGATACACTGTGATACAGTTTGTGAATGTTTGCTGGAATCTCTTTTCAGTTAATTTGAGCAAAGCAAGCAATAAATACAGTATAAAACATTTGTGCTTTTGCTGCAAGCCATTCCCTTCTGAGCTGTTCCTAAAAATCATCATAAATAACTCCTTACAGTTAGGATGACCTCCAAATGTAAGATGTTTAATGAATTTATTGGGACGTTTCAAATGGTTTCAATAAGCATTACAACATAACACTAGCTAGCTAAATATAATTTAATACTACTATAACCATGAATGTGGATGAGTACTCTGACGTGACACAGATCATTTGCACGTATACATGATGCGCTCTTTCTAGCTATAACGAGCAATGCAGCACAAACAAATGGGAATAACGTCTGCATCTTCTTGAGACTATTATATACAATAACTATTTTAACTTGATACTGCGCATTAAAAACACGGCACTAAGTGATTAACTCCCGTCAGTATTTTGTATATTATAACTATGGTAATCTGCAGGCAGCTCAAAAACGATGAGCTTTTAGGTGTTTTTCATTCAACGAGTCTTCAGCAATACCTGCCTTTCAATCAATTAACACCAAAGCTTTTCATCTTCTTAAAAAAATTAAGATGTTCATCAGAAAATATTTGAAAACTTAATTTTTCAAGAACTGCACTTAGGAACATTCTTACCAACTTTTAAAAATTTATCTTAAGAATTTTCTTCACATCTTTCTTAAGATTTTCATGAATCTGGCCCCTGATCTTCCTTCTCAGTTTGTAAAAAAAAAAAAAAAAAAAAAAGCCAGTTTGCACCAAGAATGATAACTATAATGATAAAGATATATTTCTAAAAATCAATCTAAATATAAAAAAATAGCCTTATGAATCAAAAGTGCCCCTCAATAATTAAAAAATGCTTTATTTAAACAAACAATCACATTACAAGTGGCAAGACAAGACTTTGCAATAAGACAGACAACTGAACTTATTATAGGGAGAGAGACAAAGGGATAGTGAGGTGATGGGAAACAGCTACACATAATTACGCAGATGACAGAACAAAGCATTGTGGGAAACTGAGTCCATGATGTGTGTAGTGTTAGTGCATTCGCAGCTGGTGGACATGACACTTAGGCTGTATGTCCTACACCTTCCCTATTCTACTTACGGAAAAAACTGAACTATTAAAGCATATACGTTTTAATGGTAAAGCATATACATAAATGTTAATAAAAAAAAAAAAAAATAGAAAATGACTGAACATTTCATTAGATAAGACCCTTATTCATCGTCTGGTATCGTTTAAAGCCTTTTGAAGCTGCACTGAAACTGTAATTTTGACCTTCAACCGTTTGGAGACCATTGAAGTCCACTATAAGGAGAATAATCCTGGAATGTTTTCATCAAAAACCTTCATTTCTTTTCAACTGAAGAAAAAAGGACATGAACAACTTGGATGACATGGGGGTGAGTAAATTATCAGGAACATTTAATTTGAAAGTGAACTAATCCTTTATTCGATCTATGTTCTATAACATGTAAAACGGGAACATAAAAGGAATATTCTAAAAGCAACTCATGTAAAAAACCTTAATCAAAATATTGTCTTATTTAGAACAAGGTAAATAATTAGATTACAGCTGTCCATGTAAACCTGGTCATTGTCCAATGAAATTTCAGCTTGTTTTACCTTCCATGAATTATATACTCAAATATTTAATGATAAGGTTTTAAATCATGATTGTTTGGCTTGTTTGGCTTGTTTTTTCCTGTCGTCCAGCCACGGGCATCCACTGAAAGAGCCATGACTCGCGACCCTAGAGGTTCCTGACCGCTGTTGTAAACAGACAGTTTGGTCACAATTATGAATATGGAATTTCTGATATAAACTTATTGTATTTTATTTTTGTAATGAGCAGAATAATTACAACAAAATTAAAAAAGAGAGGAGGTGGTGTTAGAATGAGAGTCCATGATGAAGAGAGTCTGCCACCTATAGCAACACGACATGGCAACAGCACTTCAGACTGACAGATACGCAAAAATAAATGTGAACTTTCCAACTTTTGAGTGCTTTGTTACTGTTTTGTACACATTGTCATATTAATTATAATTCAAATGCATTTTGTTTTATTGACCACAATATTATTGATGATAATTGTTGAGAGGGACTTCTGATTATTTTTGAAAAATGCTCAAGTCCCTTCTGCACGTGCCTGGATCTAGCCAGTCGGAGCATTGCATCAGTAGCTCCACCCTCTGAGTGCGCTGAGAGATGTGCAGATCAGAATGAGATGGAGGATGAATAATCAGTGATCAGTGCATCAGTGAATGTTTGAACCTTTTTTAATAGTTGAGTTTGAGTCCCTCAGTTGTCCTCAGTGTGAAAAGATGAATCTCAAAATCATTCAGTCACTGCTGGAAAGGGTTCAAATATGCAAAAAATGCTTGAAAACTGAAGAATCTGCATGAGCTGGAGGATTTTTCTGAAAACTTTTGGGCAGTTTAACTGCTCTGGACAAACAAGGGATTCATGGACATTTTTGTCTTGTGGACTATATGTAAATATCTTTTATGTAGATATCATTTCCAGGACAGAACTAAATAAAAACGTCTAACATGCATTTTAAGTGATCCCTATTATTTTGCAGATTCTACAAGGTGTATGTAAACTTTTGATGACAAATGTATATATTCTGATTAAAACAATAGATGTCTATGTAAACAGCTACTGTGACCTGTCTCTGATGCCAGTGTGCTGACTGGATCTGATTTTGGTATGCAGTGGTTTGATTTTCAGCAAAATCTACCTGCAACACCACAGTTTCATTGTGTGTTAGTTAACAATTTTTTGGTCCGGAAAAAAATGTGCTTTGTTATCCCTTCACAAAACAGTAATGTAAGTTTTAAATTTTAAAACAGTAACAGTAAATTTTTGTAGTAGATGTCTTGGGAAAATCAAGTACATCTTCTAGTGTGCCACTCTTTTGGACCTTATTCGGCAGCCCTCCTGTTGCTTCCTGTGTGTACCAGGTCACCTTCATTTGTTTGTCTTCCACTGGGATGTTACGAAAGACACTTATTTCCAAGAACTTGCCATTCCTGCATTCAGAACATTAACCTAACATGCAGTGGAGACTGTCTGAATGTCAGGCCACTTCATCTTTAGCAAAATCCTGTGTGCTCTGGAATGGTTGCTTTGGAAAGATGTTGCAAGTATGAAATAGTCTGAATATAAATACTTATTATAGGTGTACAGTAGTGATTCAGGATAAGACAAAAACATGGTTTGGAAAATGGATTCATGATTTACTTGCTCATTATATATAAATTTTGAAAATATAAAAGTTACACAATGTTGCTTTAAATACATTTGCAAATCAGTTAGATTATACTAAAGTATGTTAAAGGGTTAGTTAAAAAAAAAAAATTTTTTTGGTGATGCTCTCCTACATGTCAGCTGCATTTGGTTCATTTTTTAGTGATAGCATAAAGTATAGTTGAATAAATTGTTATTAATTTTTTCACAGCCAGGTGGTAAACTCCAGTTTAGAGGCACTTCTCAGCACTCGTTGGGAGTTTTTTAAAATGATAGATGCATTAAAAAGATGAGATTCTAAGCTTTAATATGATACCTATTTTGTGTTATTCCACGTTGGAAAACGAACATGGATGGGTCCGGGAACATTGGATGCATTGGATGCACAATGCATCCTGGAAAGATGCCAAGTATGTTAAATCATTCTGTAAGTAATATCTTGTGATCATTGCAATATATTATATTGATTTTGGGTTCATTTTAATCATGAGAATCTGCTTTAAATAATGACCATTTTCTATGATCTGTGCTTTTTTCATGAAATTATGACCACGTGAAATCTACATATTTGTATTCAGTTAGCGGCTGTGCTGTTTTTGTTGTAAACGCATATTACTCAGAGTCATTAGAGGGTGAAAACAATGCAACAGAAGCATGTTGGTTTGATCTGAACATGTACTGTAAAGTCTCTAGTTTTCATTCATGTGAGTGTGCTGCGCACTGGCACATCATTTTGAGATATCAATTATAATCAATTTTAATAAAACACAAGGCCTACTACATGTTTGCATGATTGATAAGGATAAGGTCACCCATTCATGCTTGTTAAGGATGTAAAGGCAACTGAACTACCGTACTATTAAGGAAAAATAAGCTGACTCTGGCAATCAATCTTCTTGCTCTCCTTGTGTTTCTCTATATGTGTGTTAACACAATTCAGAAGCAAGCCAAAAATCCATTCAAATTAAGCCAGTATGTGGTTTTCCAAAAATGTTTTACTCCAATTTCACATTACTAACTTACATTACATTACTCACTTAAATCACATTACTCATATTACACTGCTCACTTATATTAAGCAATCAAACAGCCAACAACAACAACACACAGACCCATGAACCGTGATAGTAACCCCTCCCCTAAGAGAGTGTCCTGTCCTGTCTGCTGACTCCAAGAGGATGGGTTCTGAGTTGCCTTCGAGAACCGATCCACCATGGTCAAGAATACTGTGTGACTCTGTGAGGGCAGGAGTCCCATAACGAAATCTAGCAATATGTGGGACCTGTGTATCAACGATATTCAAAAGTATGTGATTTTCAAAAGTATGTGAAGTCCGCGGCTCCATTATTGCAGTATTCTTGCACAACGAATAAATAATTTATAGATGCATGCCGATCTGTTATTGTAGGGACATTGACTTTCATTTTCATGCCCCTAAACATGACATGGAACAAAACGAACTCTGATTGGTTGCTTTACATGTCAGTCAAACGCCCTCTTGGGCGGTCCTCAGCCAACGGAAGCTGCGATAGAGTCCAGACCTTCTGCCGTCAGTCTGAAGGTCTGGCTATGCAAGACTAGTGTTTATTAAATATAAGTGTTCATCATCTTTCTGCATCAAGCTTCTTATCATGGATTATCTAGTCAAGCAAGCATGTGACAGTCACTGATTTATCATGCAGCTCAAAGCATTATGGGTAGAATCTCTTGTCAATCTAATCTATTCAATCTATGATCATCAACACAGTTTCACTGATGATCCAAAACCAAGCCTAAACCCAGGATAGAGCGGTTGAGTGAATGTGGACTGGACTGTGTGGATGAGGCTCATTGTGTCTCCAGAGACGCTGTAGAAGGACAGAGTTCCTGCACTGTGATCCACATACACTCCTATTCTACAGTTATACACTACAGGGAGTCGAGTGTCTATGTCACTGTGCATGAATGAGTAACTGGAGAAAGAGCAGAACAAACTCCAGGACTGATCATTGCATTCAAACACATACTCATAACGTGATCCCTTCCTGCTGATGCTCTTATATGACACTGATATAGACACACGTCCACTCCACTCAATCTCCCAGTAACAGCGTCCACACACACTCTCTCTACACAACACCTGACGATGCACATCAAATCTGTCTGGATGATCAGGATACGGCTGCTCTGTGTCAGTGCCAGTAATCACTCTATCCCTCTCAGACAGATGGAGAAGTTTATTCACTGTGTTCAGATCCAGAGTGAGCCGATGGGAATCTGATGGAGATAAAACACATCAGAATCAGGAATTATGAATCCATCTGATCTTTTAATGAAGCCGAACTCTTCATGTTCGTGTGTGTGTGTGTGTGTGTGTGTGTGTGTGTGTGTGTGATAAAGAGAGAGTGTATACGTACATTTGTGTAGTCCTGCTGTAATCCTGAACTCTCCTCCATGATCCACACTAGAAAAAACACAGTGTCACAATTATTTAGTAAACACACAATAGGGGTTGAACGACAACAGTTTTTTTTGTCCGTTATGTAATTAAAGTTGAGTCAACGATAACTTTTAACAATTGCTGATGACGTCATTTAAAAAAAAAAAAACACGAGATAGTACATTTATTTGAATGCATTAGTGAGTGTGATTGAGTCAATTAGCCCCCGTCCACACGGAGACGCATTTTTGTGAATACGTACAAATTTTGTATCGGATAGGCTTTTTCGGAAGGTGAAACCACTATTTATGAAACCGGGTCCCAGAGTGGATAAATCTGAAAACGCTGTCTTTGCGTTTTCATATGGACAGCCTATCCGTATATTTTGTGAAATGATGATGTTATCACCCCACGTGTCGACCCTAGTCAGGCAGTGCTAACAGGAACAACAACAACAACAATAGCAGACTCTATTTGCTTGCTACTGAGCCAAAATAAAGCATTATTTTAAGCTTTACTATAATTTTTATACAGCTGCATAGCTGCTGACTGGACCATGGAGCAATGCAAGAAGGTGGTGCTTTGGGAAATGTTTTGCTGGGAAACCTTGCATCCTGCCATCCTTGTAGATGTTACTTTGACACGTACCACCTACCTAACCACTGTTGCAGACCATGTACACCCTTTCATGAAAACAGTATCACCTGTTGGCTGTAGCATCTTTCAGCAGGATAATGCGCCCTGCCACAAAGCAAAAATGGTTTGAGGAGCACAACAACGAGCCTGAGTGTTGACTTGGCCTCCAAATTCCTCAGATCTCAAACCAATTCAGCATCTGTGGGATGTGCTGAACAAAAGTTCGATCCATGGAGGCCCCACCTCACTACTTACAGGACTTAAAGGATCTGCTGCTAACATCTTCAGGGGTCTAGTGAAGTCCATGCCTCAATGGGTCAGCAAAAGGGGGACCAACACAATATTAGGAAGGTGGTCATAATGTTATGCCTGATTGGAGTATTGTGTTTAAACTGAATGCAGCATTTAAGGCATTTAACAGTTGCTGTATTCCAAACAGGTTTACAAAAGTGCCCTACTGCCATTATAAATCCATATATTATTAAATGAAAGATAAATCTTAACATCATGACATAAAAGTCAGGCTGATATGAACATACCAATAGAGGAACACATTGCAAATAAGAAGAGTCATAACATCAGCAGTGAAGGTATGAAAAATTTATGGAAGAATCAGTTTGCAGTCAATGAGCGAGATGGGCAACCTTTGTTTGCTCTGCAGTAAAGTACTTGGCATATGCAACAGACATGTGAATTGGATGTATTTGTTTGATGTACAAGGGATTGCGACCTGACAGAATGCTTGATATTGTCAGAGATTGTAATTACAATGCACTCAATATTGTTTGTCAAAAGAGTTGAGTAACATTTGCTTATTAAGGCATTTGTGGCCTATATAACATTCTGTCATTATCTGGTGACTGTTATGATGAGTTTATTGAATGAGAGTTTCACTTCTATACGAAGAAGTCACTGCCAGCAATTTCAACACTAAAAAAAAATGTTTTTGTTGATTTAAGTGTGACAGAGATAAAATACTGTATGTGCCACCATAAAACACCACCTCTTCTGTGTGTGCAACATCTAGTTATAATAATAATAATATTATCTGCTAATACCATAACATTAAATCTGATTGGTTTTCATTAGTGACGTCATATGTAAATGATATGCAACCCGTGAGAATTGCACTTGGACAATAGTGCGGCCCACTGGGAAAAAAGCATAACTAGAGGTAAACCACTGTAAATTCTCAATAAGTATTTTTATAAATTTATGAAAGAAATAACTGATGTAACTGATTTGTAATAAGTGAAGATTGTAGTGCTGTTTCTGGAGTTGTTTAATAAAAATTCTTACTGCTTTACATACTTGAGTTTATCCAGTCTTTAATTCGGATGTTTGAGTTTATCAGTGAGCAGCTTGACTCCTGAATCTCCCGGGTGATTGTAACTCAGATCCAGCTCTCTCAAGTGTAAAGGGTTTGAACACAGAGCTGAAGACACATAACCACAGCCTTTCTCTGTTACCATACAGCCAGACAATCTACAAAGACATACAGCAACAGTCCACATGACATTAGATTAGCAATCAGACATTAACATCACACACTGACCTGTGCTGTTTCTATTTGCAGCTGTTATTTTCTGTAGTTTCAGTAACAAGTGTGTATGTGGAAGTGTACCAGAGTAAAAGTATTTGTTTACTTTTCTAAGTATAGTTAAGTGCATCAGACACATTTACACTTATTTGTGTTACAGAAATTCTAATTTAAACAGTCCAGGAGCTGAGTTTGAGCCCACTGATTTACTGTGGATTGAGCCACTCCGAAACACTGAAAACACAGGATCATAAGTTGCTTGCATGTAAATCAATATAGTGCCACGCTTCCCTCTAAATATTTTTTTAAAGGTTTAAAGGGGGGCGTGACCAACAAAAAACAAACAAACATGACAATTGTGGTCATGCTACATTTTAAATATGAAACTATAATTTTATGAATAATTTCCTATGATAATGTCATGAGTTTTTAGAGGTGGCTTATAAGATGCTAATAAAATATTTGATTGCTCTGTAAACACCCACTTGCAGTCTATTGTCTAATGTCTGCAAAGAGAACAGACAAATTCATGTTCTATTGTTCTCATCTATGAACACTTCACACTTCTCTCATGAATGAGTCTTAATTTTCAAACAAAAAAATATTGTTTTATCATTATTCTTGTTTGTATTCTATATTATAGCCTTTAAATGCTTTCAAAAACCAAGTCAATAACAAATTAACTCATATCTTATAAATCACACATCTAGGGCTGGGCGATATGTCGCATGCGATTGTCATGCGCATTTCGTCAGTAAAGCCGGTTCCCTGATTACCGCGAAATCGCCATCACCTGCTTTCAAATGGAGCGGCATTTAATAGACAGAGCCGTAGTTCACTGACAAGCTACGCAATATTGCGTTCATTATCGAAGGCGATTCATCTGCGATAATGAACGCGATATTGCGTAGCTTGTCAGTGATCTACGCTTCTGTCTATTAAATGGCGCTCCATTTGAAAGCATGTGATGGCGATTTCGCGGTAATCAGGGAACCGGCTTTACTGACGAAATGCGCGTGACAATCGCATGCGATATATCGCCCAGCCCTACACACATCTTAATTACAGAAGAGGTATAGTTGTTACAGGACAATTTTGCATATTTTCAACAACATTACACAACAAAGTTTAAAAGATTAATAAGTTAGAGTGTGATGTTTTAAAATGCAGCAAAAAACAATAATCAATAATAATGTTGAAAAACAATAATCTGGGGCCGTCAGCGAACTTCGTACATAAAGGAGTTAAAGTTGTTTTGCAATTTCAATATTCACACAGTCTATTCCCGTCCCCCCACCCCAAACAATATTTCCCTTTCGAGGGAACTCACGCTGCGTCACCATGGCAACGCTCAGGGGACGCAGCATCTCGTTCCCCTCTCAGGGAACCATGGTTACATGTGTAACCTGAGACGTTCCCTTTTGAGGGAACTCGCACTGCGTCACCATGGCAACGCTTTGGGGATCCGCCTCAGCATAAGCGCTCCTGAAGACGTGTACAACTAGTCCAATCTTGATTGGTGCAATGTCATCTCGGGTATGCCGGCGGAACACGGAAGCTATAAAAGAGCTGTCAAACACAGCTGTTTCAGCTTTCTGATCTTCAGCAAGCGTTCTGTGTCTCTGTCTGTCTTATTTGATGTTGTTTGTCCCATAGGAAAACAATATATCTTAGAAATGGCGAGTGAAAGCAGTCAGCAAAAATTCAGTCCGTGCATTCCTCCCTGCCCGCGTTTCATTACGGAGGGAGATGCACATGAATTTTGTGTGTACTGCATGGGAGAAAAAGAATAAAAAAAAATAAATAAAAAATAAAAAAAATAGCGGAGCATGCACGATCAGCCTTTGAGAATGCTGATTGCCCAGCGTGTCAAGCATTCCCTGTTAGAGTGCTCCGCTCCCGGCTGGCCTTGTTTGCTGAAAGCGGCCAGTTTGGCGTTCCCCGCGGCTCAGGTCCCGCGGCTGCCGAGGTAGCTCAGCGTCTGCAGTCGTGGGGTTCGCAGATGGACCTGGCGGCGGGGGTTGAGACGGCTGCGGCCCTTTCTCAGCCCTCAACCACTGGGCCCAGTGCTCAACACCGGGATCCGGAAGCACGCTCTGCGGCTTCTTCCGCCCCGTGCGAGCACCTTGAATTGAGTCCATCTACTTCTGAGGAGGTAGATGTGCTTAGTATTGACTGTGACATGAGTGATTTGGGTGACTCGCCAGCCCAATCACCGCAGTACGAGGAGCTTGTGGAGGTTGTTACTCCAGCCGTGGCGAAATTAAACATCGATTGGCCAGCCGAGAGACAGGAGGAGCGTAGTAAAAGCAAACTCGATGAACGCTTCCTCCAGTCAGCAAAACAGCCTCCACGTCGGGGTTTGCCGTTCTTCCAGGATCTCCACACTGAGGTGGCGAGATCCTGGAATAAGCCGTATTCATCTAGGCTTTCGAGCCCCACTGTACATCTTTATTCATCTCTGGTGGGGCTCAAACAGAACGGATATGGGACGATGCCCAGAATTGAGGAAACCCTGGCAGCATATTTATCACCTGAGGCTGCGTTGTCCCTTAAAACCCCGACATTGCCCACCAAACCATGCCGAACTACATCTTCTTTGGTGGGCAAGGCGTATATGGCAGCAGGTCAGGCCGGTGCCTGTTTACACACTAATGCACTTTTACAAGCATATCAGGCTGACCTGCTGAGGGAAATGGATGAGGCGGAGGAGGTGCGGCCTGACGATATTAAAGAGCTCCATCGGGCCACTGATTTAGCTCTCCGTGCCACAAAGGAGACGGCTCGTGCCATCAGTCACTCCATGGCAGCTTCTGTGGTAACGGAGAGGCACCTCTGGCTGAACCTCTCGGGCATCAAGGAGAGGGATAGAACTTTCCTCCTTGATGCCCCGCTGTCGTCTTCTGGTCTCTTCGGCGACGCCATTTCCACGGTCGTCGAGAGATTTCAGGAATCGAAAAAACAGGCGGCAGTATTTCAGAGGTTCATTTCCCTCAAATCCAAAGCCCAGGGGGCTGCAGCTAAAGAGCAGCCCCGCCCATATACGCCGAGCTCCTCATACAGGCAGGCACAAAAAGAGAGTGTTGCTTCTCGAACGCCCCCTACAAAATCAAAGGCGCAGAAGCAGCACTCTCAACCGAAGCTCCAAAGAGGGAAGACGGACCTGAGGGATGTTATTCTCTCTAGACGGGCTTCGGGAAAGAGGTCCTGATGGTTTTGAGGTAAGAAGTAAGGTAAGAGGATAAGGGAAGAGGATCTGAGGGCACCCCCTCCAGGGCGGGAGCTTTTTACAGCTGCTCCCCCGTGGAGCCCTCAGGAAATCGATCTGTTAACCCCGCCGCCCTCGGCGCTTCGGGGCACAACGATTTCCAATGAACCCATAACTCAGTGTTCGCACAATCCTGTGACGCTGGGGGGTTCGCTCTCAATAGAGAGGCCTGTAGAAAATTTAAAACAGTCGAACCCTGCCACAGATGCGCTTCAGGGCACCCAACCTCCTCCATTGAGTATGGCTGGGGCCAGCTCCGAGAGGCTGGTACCCTTAGTGAATTTTCTTCCAGCATGGGAAAATTTTGCCAATGTGTCGAGCTGGGTCACTCGTACCATTCACAAGGGCTACAGACTGCAGTTTGGGTCTCGCCCTCCCAGGTTCAACGGAATTTTGAACACGGTAGTGAATCCCACGTTGACACAAGTGATGGAGGAGGAGGTTCAGTCTCTACTGGCAAAAGGGGCCATAGATATCGTTCCCCCCCCCAGAGAGAAACACCGGGTTCTACAGCCGGTATTTTATAGTTCCGAAGAAAGATGGAGGTTTACGTCCTATCATAGATCTGCGTCAGCTCAACCGCTCTCTGAGGAGATTTCGGTTCAAGATGTTGACGCTGCCTCTCATCGTGAGTCAAATCAGGTCTGAGGACTGGTTTGTCACGATAGATCTAAAGGATGCGTATTTCCACATTTCCATCCTTCCGGAACTCAGGAAGTTCCTGAGGTTCGCTTTCGGGGGCGTAGCGTACCAATATCGGGTCCTTCCGTTCGGCCTAGCTCTCTCTCCTCGCACGTTTACGAAGTGCATGGATGCTGCTCTAGCTCCTCTCAGACTTCAGGGAATTCGAGTGCTCAATTATATAGATGACTGGCTGGTGTTAGCGCAGTCTCAAGAGCTGGCGGCGCAACATTGAGATGTTGTGCTCGACCATATGAAACGCCTGGGGCTGAGGTTGAATGCAAAGAAGAGCATGCTTACTCCCGTCCAAAAAGACGGGATATCTAGGAGTAATATGGGACTCGGTTACGATGCGGGCACAGTTGTCAAGTCAAGTCAAGTCACCTTTATTTATATAGCGCTTTTTACAATGCAGATTGTGTCAAAGCAGCTTTACATTGATACCTGGTACATAATTTTTGCTGCACAGCAGCTCTTCAAGAATAGTGTCAATGCAGGCAGATCAAAGCACTGTTGAATAAATGTCAAGAAAACTGCTGAATATCAAATGTCAAGTCAAATATCAAGTGTTGTCTCCTGCACGTATCGAGCCGATTCTGGCAATGGTGTCCGGAATCAAGCTAGGCCAACTCATCACTGTAAAACAGTTTCAGAAACTAATAGGGCTCGTGGCAGCAGCGTCCAACGTGATACCTTTTGGCCTGCTGTACATGAGACCCCTACAGTGGTGGCTCAGGACCAGAGGGTTTTCCCCGAGGGGCAACCCATTTCGTATGATCAAAGTAACACGCAGATGCCTTCGTTCTTTGGTCATATGGAAGAAACGCTGGTTCCTGTCCCAAGGCCCAGTGTTGGGGGCGTCCTGTCATCGCAAGATAATTTCGACAGACGCATCCAACACGGGGTGGGGGACGGTCATGGAAGGCCGTTCTACCCAAGGTCTGTGGAGCGAAAAGCATCTTTCATGGCACATAAATTGCCAGGAGATGTTAGCCGTCTGGCTAGCCTTGCGGCATTTTCTTCCAGACCTCAGAGGCAGCCATGTCCTAGTCAAAACAGACAATACAGCAGTGATTGTTTATATCAATCATCAGTCGATGGTCTCCCATGGGAGATTCCTCTCAGGAGGGACCTCCTGACTCAGGCTCAATATTTCACCCCCGGCCGGAGATGTTGAAACTCTGGGTCTGGCCCCTGAGGGGGACCAGCTCATAAATGAAGGTCTCTCTGCTGAGGTGGTGGAGACCATACTTAACTCTAGAGCTCCCTCCACGAGGAAACTATACATTCTCAAGTGGAAGGCAGATATATGGTGTAGGAGAAGTCAAATTGACCCAGTTAACTGCCCGCTGGCTTCAGTACTGGAATTTCTCCAGGACCGCTTTTCCACTGGTCTTACACCATCTACTCTGAAGGTCTATGTGGCGGCTATATCTGCCTTCCTCGCACCTTTAGATGGTACATCCTTAGGGAGACACCATCTAATAACTCGTTTCCTCCGTGGCGCTTTCAGGGTGAGGCCTGCGGCTCAGGTCAGGATTCCTTCCTGGGACCTGACTTTTGTCTTAGAAGGGTTATCTTTGGCACCCTTTGAGCCTTTGGACACTGCATCTGACAAGATGATCACTTTGAAGCTGACGTTTTTGTTGGCTATCACGTCCCTCAAGAGAGTTGGGGACTTACAAGCTCTTTCTGTGGCTCCCTCATGCTTGGAGTTTGCCCCTGGTGGCATTAAGGCTATTCTGCACCCTAGACCGGGGTATGTACCCAAGGTACCAACCAATGTGGCCAGGTCCACAGTCCTTCAGGCTTTTCATCCTCCTTCAACATCGGCTGAACGCGAGAGGTTGCAATTGCTCTGTCCAGTCAGAGCCCTCCAGTGCTATGTCAGGAAGACTTCTAGCTGGAGGAAATCAGATCAGCTGTTAGTATGCTTTGGGCCTCCAAAGAAGGGTTGCCCGGCTACTAAACCTACCATCAGCAGATGGATTGTAGAGGCCATATCTAAGGCTTATGAGGTGCGTGGGCTGCCTTCACCTCTGCCTCTCGGGGCCCATTCTACATCTCATGCATTATGGTCGGGGGCCTCCCTCCAAGATATTTGTGATGCGGCTTTATAAGATTCTATAGTTTGGATCTACCGGTCATGCCTGGTTCTCAAGTGCTTATGTCCTAGTTTGTGCCATTTCCGCTTCAGGACAGGCATTTTGTCAGTGTGGCGACACGGGTATTTGTTCCCCAAAGCGTTGCCATGGTGACGCAGCGCGAGTTCCCTCGAAAGGGAACGTCTCAAGTTACACATGTACCCATGGTTCCTTGAGAGGGGAACGAGACGCTGCGTCCCCTTGCCATACTTCCTGCATGTCTGTTAAACCGCTTGCTTCAGATCAGTAGCTGAAAAAGCTGTGTTTGACAGCTTTTTTATAGCTTCCACGTTCCGCCGGCATACGTCACGGGATGACGTTGCACCAATCAAGATTGGACTAGTTGTACACATCTTCAGGAGCGCTTACGCTGAGGGGGATCCCCAAAGCGTTGCCATGGTGAAGCAGCGCGAGTTCCCCCGAAAGGGAACGTCTCAGGTTACACATGTAACCATGGTTACCTGAGAGGGGAACGAGACGCTGCGTCCCCTGAGCGTTGCCATGGTGACACAGCGTCTCGTTCCCCTCACAGGGAACCATGCTTACATGTGTAACCTGAGACATTTACTCATGCAGTGTGGAGTTTCACAAGTTCACATGTACATATAATCAGATATAGAAAAGGCATATTTGGCATGCTGTCCAAGGGGAGGGCTCTGAGCTCGAAATTTGGCCTAAACCCAGAGCACCCCACCCCCATCCCAGGCTGGGATAGGAAGAGTTAAACTGAGATAGGGTGGTGAAGTGATGCTGGAAAACTGTCGTGGGACAGAGGTAAGTACTGAATAAAAAATCCAGCATGTTGAGCGGCAAGTGGATTCTGATTCAAACGCCTATGATTGGCCATTGCGTTCAAAAAAAATAAATCAACAGATATGTCTGTGATTGGCTACATTTCTCAACACTGAAAAAAAATGTTAGAAGTAGAAACCTTTGACACTCTCCAGAGTGCAAACACAAATACACACTAAAGTGTTTGCCAAATAGGTTTCGCCAAATCAGATTGGGCCCCCTGATTCCTTGGGGCCCTATGTGGACACTTACCTCTCTTATTGGTTAAGTCCATCTGATTATAGCATAGTTAATTTTACAAACATTTACCTCATTATCTCCAGCTGACAGTTTAGACTCTTCAGTCCATCAGAAAGAAGCTTCACTCCAGAATCCTGCAGGTCATGAAGAAAAACAATGTAGTTGCATAAAGAATAAATCTTAGCAGTGTGATTTTTTTTTTTAAATAATTAACTTATTGCAAAAAAAAATCTAATTAAAAAAAAAGTTTTCTGAACTCAAACCTCAGTATGTCCAGCTGACAGTTCGGACTCTTCAATCCATCAGAAAGAAGCTTCACTCCAGAATCCTGAAGGTCATTGTTACTCAGGTCCAGCTCTCTCAGGACAGAGTTTGAGGATTGTAAAACTGAAGACAAACTCTCACAGGACTGAACAGTGAGATTACAGTACTGTAGCCTGTGTAGAGCACAAAACTATAATTTGGAGCATAGGTAACTTGAAAACCATTTGACTATAGTGATGTAAGTGAAGATAAAACAATTTTCTCTTCATAAAACATCTAACCAGTATTCATATAATCACACTCATTGATAGATTTACATTTACATTTTCTTGGCCAACAAATCACCCATGTAAAATTAAGGCTAAAGACTAAATGTGTATATAAAATGAATGTAAAGAAGATTCTTACAGTGCTCTTCTGGTGTTTTTGATCACTGGCAGCAGTCTCATCAATGCTTCATCAGATCTTCTGTATTTCTGCAGTTCAAACTTTTCTTGAATCTCTTCTGACATGAGGAGCACAAACACCAGACCAGACCACTGAGCAGAGGAGAGATTATGTGCTGAAAGTTTTCCTGAGCTCAGATTCTCCTGGATTTCCTCCACAAAGTCATCTTTCAGTTCACTCAGACAGTGGAAGAGATTGATGGTCCTTTCCACTGATTTCTCCATCTCTATTGTCTTTTTGACATAGCCAATGGTGTCTTTCACATTATCTGCTTTCAGATTCAGTTTTGGCAGTAGTTCCTTCAGGTCATTCTGATTGGACTCCAGTGAGAGACCCAGAAGAAACCGGAGGAAAAGATCCAGGTGTCCGTTCTCACTTTGTAAAGCCTTGTTGATTGCAGCCTTATGTAGTTTAAACAGTGGCTTTTTGGAAAGATTCCATTTCAGTTTTTCTGTTTTGGATTCAAGAAATGGGTTTGTTTTCTTGTCTTTGCTAATCAAAAACACATAAAGAGCAGCAATGAATTCCTGTACACTGAGATGTACAAAGCTGTAAACACTTCTGGCTGAAACTGTTTCCTCCTGAAACATTTGCGTACATAACCCAGAGTGCACAGACCCTTCTTTGACATATAGTCCACATTCTTCAAGATCTTCTTTGTAGAAAATCAAGTTTCCTTTCTCCAGCTGTTGAAAGGCCAGTTTCCCAAGCTTCAGAATAATCTGATCAAAAGACCTTGCATTAGCTTTAGGTTCAGGGTCATCACAGTATTTTTTTTCCATCTGTTGCTGCTGAGACATTAAAAAGCTTGTATACATTCCCATGAGCGTTGTGGGAGTTTTGTCATTGCTCTCTCGAGCCAGTAGAGGCTGAAGAACAGTGAGAGAGATCCAGCAGAAGACAGGGATATGGCACATGATGTACAGACTCCTGGATTTCTTGATGTGACGGATAATGTTTTCAGAAACCTCAGTAGTGCTGTTATTTTTGAAGTACTGCTCTTTCTGTTCATCATTAAATCCTCGCACCTCTGTCACTTGATCAATGTAGTCACGGGGTATCAGACCTGCTGCTGCTGATCTGGATGTGATCCAGATGAGAGCAGATGGAACCAGATGTGTCTTGATAAGGTTTATTATTATTTTACTCACTGTTGTTTTTTTGTTTACATTTGTAAATCCATCATCATCTTTAAAGCTTAAAGGAAAGCGACATTCATCCAGCCCATCAAAGATGAACATGACTTTACCGTCACCTTCAGGAAGAAAGGGCAGTTCTTCAGGACTACTAAAGAAGTATTTGTTTATCAGTCCCATGAGACTGTACTCTTCTTTAATCAAATTCAATCTACGGAATGGAAGTGGAAATATGAAGACTATATCCTGATTTTCTCTTCCTTCAGCCCAGTCAAGGATGAATTTATTGACAGAGACAGTTTTTCCCACTCCTGCAATCCCCATTGTCAGCACTTTTCTGTTTCGTCGACCCGTGTCACACTGGACTTTAAACATGTCATTACACTTGATTGGCTTCTCCTTGGCAGTCAATCGGTTGTGATTTGATTCGATCTGCATCACCTCATGGTTGTTCACTCTTCCACCAGTCACATTCTCCACCACATATAAATCAGTGTAGATATCATTCAGGTATTTCTGATGACCCGTCTGTGAATTACCAACCAATATCCGCTTGTAGTCCTCTTTTAATTTGTTCTTCAGTCTGCGGCTGGTCTCTGTGTAATCATGGATTAGTCCAAATTGCAGCGGCCAGACTGCTAACAAATACAAGAAAGAGAGACCACATAACTCCAATTTTAGCCTCTCTACACTGGCTACCAGTTAAACAACGGATTGTTTTTAAAATTTTGTTATTAGTTTTTAAAGCCTTAAATGGCTTGGCCCCAGAGTACATCAAGGATTTATTGAAAATTCAATCTTCCTCAAGATCGTTAAGATCTAACTCGCAGATTACAGTAACAGTACCACGTACACGTCTTAAGTGAAGAGGTGATCACGCTTTCTCAGTTGTGGCTCCTAGGCTATGGAATGATCTTCCTTTCTCTGTGCTTTCTTCAACCTCTCTGCAGATGTTTAAATCATGTCTTAAGACCTATTTGTACTCACAGGCATTTGATGTGTAGTTTTATAGGTATTTACTTATTAATTACTATTATTATTTTAAGTATTTTGTGTATTGTATTTAAATGTTTCTTGTACAGCACTTTGGTATACTTTGCGGTTTTAAAGTGCTTTATAAATAAATGATTGATTGATTGATTGATGGAGAGTAGCTTGACTGTCATCGGCAGTAGAGCCTTTAAGAAAGAGGGAAGAAAGCAGCAAAAGTGATAGTATATTTCTTAAATTCATGATTCTGCTAATCTCATATAGTGTTTACATGCACATCTTACACTGATTATTCTGAAGTTGACAACATATATGGTGACAAATTCCTTGACTGATGCGGACTCAAATGCAATTGGTTTCAATTTTAAAATTTCTGAAATTCCTTCCAGAGCATTTATTGGATTTTCACTATTGGACTCAGAACAAACTCAAGGCAATTCTGACCCAAATTATTAAAAGCTCTCAACCCATTGACATCAAGCACATCAAACAAGACATGAGACTGTTTTAGGGTTAGCTTTGGGGTTAAATCAAACCATCACATTGGTAAACAGTCAATTACAGTCACAGTGAATTAAATGTTACCTTGCTTGTGTTTGTTCTCCAGCTGCTCAGCTAGATTTTTCTGGTTCATCTTCCTCAGGATCTCCACCGTGATCTTCACAGCTTCTTCTAGCCCAAAACATGCCACCATCTTATCCACAGTTTTTAACCTATCTGCATTCTCCATATCAGAATTTGATATATGCTCATGATTCTTTAAGTGCCACTGAAACTTCTTCAGTTCAGCTTCAACCAGTTCATTCAGTGATTTCTCAAGCAGCTCTTCAACAGGCGCCATCACCCTTCACAGATTCACAGCTGCAAGACAAAAAGAAAACGATCTTAAATAGTTCCACTCTTAAAATGTGGACCTAAGCATTCAAATGTTATTTGGATTATGAAATGAAGCTGTGATTGGATGCTTCATCCAAACTCATCTGTGAAAGGGGTCCTATAATGCTAGTTTTACATGGTATCTATATGAAACATGTTAGCTACCACTATGTTTACATGTGCATCAATACTGTGATTATTTTTCATAATCAGAGTGAGGTCTTAAATCGCATTACGATGTTTGCATGACACGAGGAGATCTCTTAATTCTGGTTTACATGCAATTTTCATTACTCTGATTATTCACTAATAAGTATGATTATACCACACTCAGGTAGGCATATAGTATGCATGTTACCGGCCATTGTTTAAATCTACTGACATCACATTCAAATTTTTATGGACGTACTGGATATCATTCGGAGCAGTGATGAACACCGCAATGTTGGGTATAAAATCGGTGAACACCACCTAGTTTAATGTGATCATGCTCACTATGATTATGATCTTAATCGCATTACTTTAATTGAAGTATTGCATTTACATGAAGTAAAGATTAATCGCAATCAAAATACAATTATTAATCACATTATGTGTGTGCTATAAATGCACTCTATGACATCAAATGAATCAACATGCAGTCATGAATCAACATGCACCTATCGAGTTTCATGATAGACTATTACCTTCAAAGACTTCAAACTACTTCAAACTGAAAACCTTTAAACGTCAAGCTTTTAAAACTTCAAACTTAAATGGTCAGGCTTTGTCAAGCCAGTTTCAAAGTTTGTCTCAACAAACATTTTATCTAGTTTATTATGCCATCCTGTAATTGCCCCCTTTTTGGGTGGAAGCAAAAACATGTTTTTGTTTCTCTTTAAAGGCAAATTAGCTACTTCTCCCCACCCCCCTTCCAGAAGTGTTTCCTCGGATACTCTGCCAGAAACAGATAAAAGTTCAGCTTGTTTTTGATTATCAGCTCAAAAGAGGTCATAATAAAATGTTTTTCTTTGCATTCGTTTAACCCTCTGGGGTGCTTTGGTGTTTTTTTTCCTCTTTCAGTCAACTGCACCATGAGGAAATAAAAAAATAATATTAATTAGATTTTTAAAAAAGACATGCACATAACCAAAATACTAAATGTAAGTATTAGTGTAAGCATTTGCCGTTTAGAATTAATTCAAACAGTACAGTTGTAATGCCACATCAGCCCTCTTCTGAATTCTGACTGTGTGCCACTCCCTCTGCTCACTCTACAGTCACTTCCTGTTTGGCAGCCATTTTAAGCATGGCATGACCAAACAGGCCTTGCGAAGTATTTACTGAGGTAATAGGCATTTTGGTTGAGTACCTACTGTATCTGTGAGCCCCCCTCTCCCTACTTAAGTCACTAAAAAGTTTACCAACAATATACCACCTATGATGTATCTTGTGAATCTATTATGTTTTTCCATTTCATGTTAGGTATCATTTAAATGTCTGTTTTAAATGCGTGATTGCTAAAATGGTATCAGTTTCACAGCAGTCACTAATATTATGTGAAAGATTGAAAACTTATAGGATAATTCTGTTCTCCTTTTTGGGTGGTCTCTCTTCAAGATATCTGATAATCATCTCCTTTCCCCCAAAACCAGGTGTGACCCTTTGGGGCACGAGAGTAGGTCCAACAAATCTAACAAATGTCTGCACTCACACACTACTGTGTGTCAGGTATGCATTTCTCACTCTTAGATTCATCTTTGAGCAAATGAGTTTATGTAATTATCATTTCTGAACTGGCAGCTAATTGTTCATTTGTGTAATTGGCATGATAAATTTTTATCTGACAAATAAAATGTTATGTATGATTTTTTCTGTATTCTTCTTAAATCATTTTTTTGAGTAGATCAGAGTCTGGTGTTACAGCAAATATTGTGTCCAGGATAGGTCAAACCGAAGGAGCACGAATGAATGGAGCATGGGGCACATAATCAGTCTGAAAACTTTTTGATTACTGACTATCACTGACTTAGCAATTTGAGCAAACAAGCAGGGAGCGGCCTAGCTTAAAGTTTAATAGTTAACACAGCACCTTCTGTCTAAGATCAGAAGTGGCGACTTTGTGTCCTTGAGATCATGACTCAGCCGATGTGAATCTCTGTGCAACATTGGGTCCCTAATGAACAAATGATTGAAAGTATGGGATACCCAGAATAATCAAATACCTTAATGAAACCATAACCAATATTTTTGGTTAGTAGAAACAGTCTAAATTTAATAATCATTTGAAATTGGAGTCAGATTAAGCATGCAGCTAAATTAAAATAGGAACTAAATTCTAATAAATTTAGGTGTACTTTTTAGGAGTGCTAATAAAAGACCTACACGCATTATACCTTCGCCCACGCCATTGCATTCTGTCATTGTGTCGACAGGTGGTCTCTACATCAACACCTCAAACTAACAAGGGGCTATGCTTCTTACTACAGTTTGAGAACTGTCATACCAACCACACAAGTTAGTGATACAGTTTGCGAAATTTTTCCTTTCCATTGGTGGCCTTTGTGAACTGCAAATATTCACACCGTTCACACCAAGGACAATAACTAACAATAAAGATATAGTTCTAAAAACCATTCTAAATATAAAAGAATAACAGTCTACACCACAAAACTATAAACCATAACGATAACAGCACAGAGACACAATATGGTTGGAGTCACTATCAGGGCGATTTTTTTCAGCTGATGAATGATAAAAACATTGACAGCTGATGAGAATCTTCGCTGGCTGAAGTTGGTCCTTGTCGGGGGTTTTTTCAGCCGATTCGACATGTTGAATCGGCGTTGGAGCTCGTCGGTCCGTCTGGCCATCTGATCATTCTGATTGGCTGTTCAGCTACTGCCACCTGCTGGTACGGAAAGGCATTTCATCTTACACAGGCGCAGAATGGTAGGGATGGGCGATACCACTTATTTTGTTTTCGATACGATACTGATACTTTCAAGGCCAGTATCGCCGATACCGATACGATACCTCTAATATGAACTTAAAGATTTTAACATTTATTCAATTATTGAATTACTAAGAGTAAAATGGGTTATGATACCCACTTAACATATTTGAAAGGCATTTTAACATTCAATATGCCTTAATTGCAGTTTATTAGATTATATTTTTGTTCACACATGGTAAACCATGGAAAATCTACAAATAAGCCTATGCCTAGCTGAACTATGGTCACTGTAGTAATGGTTCATTTTCATAAGGGACTGCCAGTGACAGGCTGTTGCACCCATAAAATGAAACATTTGTATTATGACAGAACATCAGTATGAACTTTTAACGTTCAATTTAAATAAATGTAATTGCACAAACTATGTAGGCTACTATTTCATTTTGTTTATTGTGAAATAACTAATAATAATATGCTTTTCTGTCTTCTGTTAAGCATTGTTCTTAGCTGCGTTTCCCAAAAGCATCACGATACTAAACGCAGCCCTGTTTTGTAGTGTCACTCTCTGTGATTGATTGGTTCTGACTTGCAGCATTTGCATGTTCAGATCAATACTTCTACTACAAATTATTCGCTAACATACTGTAGGTTATTTGTCCATTTCAATGCATACTGTATGCATTGAATTTATTGTTAAATAAACAAAATAACTGGTAAAAAAAAAACCTTAGTATCGATATTTTAATTTGAGTATCGATACTTTCAATACTCAACGTCAGTATCGATATAATGATACTTCATAACGATCTGCCCATCCCTACAGAACGGACGTGCTACTTGGCCGTCGGCTGTCTAGTGTCGGTTTGGTGTGTCAGGCCAACTTTGGACACAGGCGCTGTCGACATGAGCCAACCCCACAGTCTGCTTTCTTCGCCACTAGTTGGTCAGTGTCGGCTTGATGTGTTCCTGCCTTTATACAACAACAATAAAGCTTGATTTTTTTTTAAGCTCACCTTCTGCCTCAATTTACTCAGTCACCTCCTCAGATCTTCTTCAGTCAAGGCATCAGTGGTTATTCCTGACAGTGTATCTAATACAGAAGGGATAGTTTATAGTCAAGGAATAGCTGGTACAAGAACAATGAAATTTACTATCATTATTATTATTCACTGATTAAACATCACATACACCTGCGTCTCCAGAAAGAAATGTGGAAATTAGCTAAAACATGACAGCATCATTGAAAAAGTGAGTTGAACTTGAGAACCAAATCAGTTCCATTCATGAATTAATCATTCGGACTGCTTTTATCAACAGGATTCTCCAAACTCAAACAATAGATTTACTCAAGTGTCAGACATCTCATGTTTTTCCGTGGCTGCTCGAGCCCTCAGGATCACCGCTTATGGTTTTATAAACAAGGCCCAGTTCCATGCTGGATTTACAGACCGTTTGAAACTGAAAGATGGAGCGGTCACAGCGATAAAGATCCCGGCCATGAGCTGAAACTGCAGGTGGCGAGTAAAACTGCTTCAAATGTATGTTTTGTTGGCAGTTGGCATATACATATAATGTAAACAACACACAGATATAATGAATCAAAACTTATCCATGGATAATGCGATTGTGTATTGTGTGTGTTTAAATACATTTGTTTAGCTGACCATTGATTGCTTTGCTACGCAAAAGCTGTGCGTGCTCGTCGCTCTTAAGCTCTGCTCACACGGCACGCCTCCAGGAGCTTGGCTGTTTTTGGAAAGACTCAGTACAGTGCATCTGTCTTTTATAAATCTGATAAAACTAAAAACTCTTCAGAGATATGAAGGATGCTATACTACTCAAGGTACTCAAGATTAACATAAGACTGGCCGAAACTGTACATATTATGCACCCTTTAAAGATATCAGAAAAATGGTAAAATGTGTTGCTAAAACAATGTTTCAAACACACACATGGGCTATTTAAGTCAATAGCTTTAAGTAAAACTTTTTAACATTACAATCTGCTATTAAAGTTTTAGGCAAAAGAGATCTCTTACGCTGTTCTGTGCGGGACATCTTCACTCTCCGAAGACTGAAACATGAATGAGGACAGATCAGCATGTGACGCCACACCCAGTTAAAACAACACAATTAAATGTTGAAACATTTTTGCGACATCATTACAGAACACAAATGGTAAAAGGATGTCAGGTGACTTTTTGCATGTGATACACGCTGAGCCGGAATGGACAGAGCCCAGCACGAGAATGCATTTTCCTATTGATGTTCTGTAATATTTTACAGCAGTGATCTGGAGAGTTCGTGAAATGATGGAGAAACTGTCAGTGCTCAGTGAACTTTGACAAGGTGCCTGGCCAAAGTTCAGAGCTATAAAAAACAATGATCTACGCCTGAGTGTTTTACATCACACACACATTCTATTTACACAACACTCCATCTCAAATGTTAACAGATCTTTTATTGACTTAAAAAATGAAAATAAATTAATATCTTGTTTTTACTGTATTTAAAAACATTAACATTCCCTGACAACCTTATTTTTCCTGCTCACATTGATGGCTAATTTGGCCTGTCTTAAAATAAAATTTTACAATTGACAAATTCAACTCTTCTTTTTAACAAATGTAAAACCATAAATAAAAGTTATAGAATTCTTTGTTAAAAGGAATTGAACAATTTTTGCAAAACTAAAATAAAGGTTTCAGTCTAATCACACTCCATAAAAGCATTAAAACGGTTTCTCTTTTTAGGCAAAAAGGACATTCTACGCTGACATCAGCATTTAAAACAAATGAAAGCATTTACTGCAATTGCACAATGAAGAAGTTGCCACTGTATATCCCGTCCTTTTTTTTAACGGTGGCTTATACAGAGACCTCTACTCAGGTCTCACAATCTCTTCCACATTCAATACCATACGCCAAGGCGTATCTACCCAAAACGTTTTTATTAAAAACTTCACATTTTATAAAATGCTTTACCAGTACTTGTACACAAATCTAAACGCATGGGTCTTTCAGTATGTAACAAAGGACGCTTACAACCATCTAGTTCATCTAATAGAGTCAAATTGGGGAACATATCTTCTATATTTCCATTGCTTCCTCCTCTATAGTGGTCTATCAGTAACTCTTTTTCTTTGTTACTAACCAATGACTTCCAGTTCTTGTGCAACAGTCCGTAGAGACCTGAGGCCACTTCTGTTTTCTCAAAGTCCAGTCCAGCCCAGCTATATTAATAAATCCTCCAAAATTAAATTTCTGTGATTCCAGCAGTCATTGATTGAAAGAGCAACAAACATTTAAATCAAACTGTGTTTCATTTATTAAAGGCTTATCCAGAGGTCAATGATAGAAACTGTCTTCTCATCTCTCTGTAGGTTATCAAGACTCCAAATCTTGAAGAGATTGAAATAAAACATTGGCAATCCATTTATGTTCAATTTTTAGAGGATCCATTAAATACAGGGATTTATCCAACTCCAAACCTTCAACCTTATGTAAAATGAGCATGATCATATCTGCTGCCCTCAGAAACTATGGGGTTCTCCACTGCCATGTGACTTTAAGGCCATACAACACTGTTTCTTATAACATTTCTGGATGCTTTACGGCCATTTTCTCAGACGTGAGCAGAGAGGTCATGAGCAGGCAGAACATCCTGTGTATGTTGTCATCTGAGACAATGTGAATTTTCACTGTGGTCCAAAATTTTGTGAAACATTTACCAATAACCCATATGTTATAAATGTGTGCCTCCCAAAATACTCTCCCTTCTTTAATCCTATAGAAGAATTTTTCTCAGTATGGCGGTGGAAGGTGTATGACAGAAAGTCTCCTCCAGTCAATAAATGCAGCATGTGACAACATAGGTGTGAATCTCATCAAGGTTGGTTTCGGCATGCTAAAAGTTTGCATGTCTGTAACTCAAGAAATATTAAAGATATCTTAATATCCTTTCTGGATATTGGAAGTTTCTGAATCAAAACCGAATCCAATTGTGAAATTTGCAGGATTTTTGTTGTTGTTGTTTTTTGATTGAAGTAAATGTTTTCAGTGTTGCCAAGTCCATGGTTTTCCCATGGAATTGGGCTACTTTTACACTATTGCCGTGGTTGTTTTTCATGTCCGCGAGTTGAAGCGACCCCAAATAACATGATATTTAGCCCCTCAGATGCGAATTTTCCCACGCGAACCCCACCAAAAATGCAGATATTACCCTCCTGAATGGGATTTTCTTGTCAGAATGCACAAAATGCTTCATTTAGAAGTTAAAATAAAATTCTCTTGGAGGATGATGCACCCCAGGCCTCTCTTTCAGAGTGAGCGTCAGGTACAGGTGTGGAGTGTTACCTGTGATTGGCGTTTGGGGTTAAATGACGGAGATTCAGAGAGCCCTGTGTTGTCTGGACTAGGCTGCCGTTCATCTTTCCTCTCCAGTCCTGGATTGTTTTCTTTTTTTACTTTCTTTATACTTATACTTAGTCTTCTGTGTGGCCACCTCTTTTGGTAATGTTGCTTCACCCAGAGCCAGGTGATTGTAACAACCATCCATCACAAAAGTCATGGAGTGATCTCTCTCAGGGGACTCTGGCACAGCTGATATTATTCAGTTGGCTTTGTGAAGGTGAGGTTTCTACGATAGAAGTCAAAACATACCTGCAGAACACATTATGCAGGATGAAATTCTGGAGAGCCTATGATCTTTTGAGAAGAAACTTTGTGAAGATCTCACCATAGTAGAGGTACAGGGAAAAGAAGTCACAAAGTACCAATACTATTACCAGCAAATGTCTAATAATCTGTGGAACTAATGATTAAAACTAGAGATGTTGGAATTCCCCTAGAAATCCCTACATATTTGCCCATCCTTTTTTCATAGATCAGAGGAGAACATCTGTGGATGTGACAGCTGAGTGTGATATGAAGAACACTGTGGGGCAAAACATCCAGTAGATGTACCAAGTTGAGAAAGCATGTAGCCTCAGTTTCTCAAACTTACAAACTCATGAACTAGACCAGCTAGCAACTTTCATGGGACATGACATTGAAGTCCATAGGGAGTTTTGTAGACTCACCGAAGAAACACTGCAAATGGCAAAAATAAGCAGAATTCTGTTTGCTCTGCAAAGTGGAATAGGCAGATTTGAAGGAAAATCCTTTAACTGTTATTTGGGTTTGTCCTAATAGTGTGGGGGCCTTAAAATGAAAATGAATGACCATTGGGCCTTAAAAGAAATGAAAGTCATTTGGATGACACACTATTATTATTGCTTTAAAGATTTTCAGTCAGATCAGCCCCATAGAGTTTTAATAAATATAACTGCTCCTCACACTTGTTTTATAATTTGTCATTTTTCCTGTCCAGCCTAATGAAATGCAGGTTAATGACTTTAACTTCTGTATGCAGATGACATAGCAGTGGTTGAGTTAGAGATGATGATATCTGTCAGGTCTCCAGACTGCGAACAAAACGGTCACAAAAATATTAATTTGTAAGTGATTTTTTTTGTTTGTTTTTTTGTTTTTTGCTGAGATCCCCACTGTTAACAATATAAATTTACATGTTATGATTAAAAATTGTGTGCCTTTTTTACATGCATGTTCTGTGATGAGTAGCCCATCACATCTTTTGTGTTGATGTAATAAATTGAGATGACATGCAGTAAATGTCTTTTTAGCGCTGTTTAATGTAGCCTGACAGATCGCTCAATCAGCATTTCTACCTTGGAAAGAGCTTGTATAAAACAGCTTAAGAACAATAATGTCACGTAACGTCAAATTTACCTCAGATAAGTGTTCAATGCTCAAACTTGTCAGTCAGCTAGAAAAATAACTATAGAAAGGGGCATTTTGCTAACATATGCACTATGTCCAGTGATAAGGCCCCTTTATATATTTTTTTTTGCATAACCTGTTGTCTACATGAGAAAAAATGGATGGAGCTAAAAATATAATTCAACACATATAATTCCCATATAATTGCATGTGAAGCATGTGAGCTGCCTTTCACTAAATTTACCTCTCAGATATTAGTAATGAAGAAAAATAGATGTGTGCAAGACGTATACTACATGCAAACTATACTTTCACTCATTTTTTATTTTGATTATTTTACATGGCATAAAGGTGAGAATGCGAATGAGAATGTTTGCATGTATTAAATGTTGAGTGAATAGTAAAGATTCAGTTCAAAGTAAAGCCGGGGTCACACTGTGCGGTTTGGGCCACGATTTGGTCATCTGAGACAAATTGACAATCTTAAAAGATTCCTATAATCCTGCCATGTTCACAGACAGCCGATTAATGACTGTTGCGATCAAATTTGACCTCAGATTTCAAATTTTGGCAGTGTCAGAAGGTGCACAGTTTTGTGGGGAAATAGCTAATCATTTAATTAATCCACAGCCTGTTTGCTAATCTTCAGCATGTTTTACACTAAACAATACTTTCATTGGGAACTATATGTAGATTTTAGCTTAATAAAAATGTATTTTTTAAGAGAAGGCAGACTAGGGAATGTTGTGACTGATGTCACTGTCATTACACGATAGGCTGAGACGTGCCACACGTGATTAAGTTAGCCGTTACGCTTTCTCCAATGGTAAGAGATACAGATCCTCTCATCTCCCTATAATACAATCTCTGGTTTAGTTCCCTACACAGACTGCATGATCTTTATGCAGGGAGTGTCTGTTTTGTATCATTTTACAAGAACATTTTCACTCTAAACCATTTGAAAGGATTGTTGTTTGTGTTTTTATGTGAACTCTTTCTAATCCCTTTCCAAAGAGTATTTGATTATTTTAAGCTATTTTTTTTTTTAAATCATGAAACTATGTTAAAAAAAAAAATCCCACATTTTCATGTCACTACCAAAACAGTGTTTTAGTCCATTGGCTAAAACTGATTTTAACATACTTATACATTTTTGATGAGGAAATATTCCTGTGTCCCTCCCTCTCATAGCCTCTCTTTCATAGTAGATAAGATCCATAATTTTGAGCTAAATGTGTTCAAAAATTTTTTGGGTGTCATTCCATAAAATTTAGTTTTTATGTGTACAACTGTTCAGAATTGTGCTAGCTAACGTGTGCTGATTAGCATCTTTCAACTAGACACAAACGTACCTAAAATTGACAGTACCGAAACGTGGTGAAGTTTCGGTTGTGACAACATTGTTTTTTTTGTTTTTTTTTATGTCATTTTAAAAATGTATTGTGTGTAACTTGCTTCTTATTTTTAATAACAAAATTGACATAACCAAAATACTTATATTGTGATATATTGTTACTGTTATCTTTATTTTAATTAAAATATGTTTTATCTTGAAATAAGATCTTGGTCATGTCACCCACCTCAAAAAGACACAACATGAACTCTGCTTTAAGTAATTTTTAACATGTATTGAATTTAACATTGTAAAAATGTGTAGCTATTTGCATTTGAATACTATAATATATGGTATAAATGGTTACTGCACCCAAACATTACAGTTTTGCCTACTGGACAGAATCTCACACTCTTTCATTGGTAGTTCTTAAAAATGGATAGCAGTATGTGAACAGGATTTTTATTTTGGTCTAGTTGTGTGACGTCACACAGCTGTGTCTAGCTCCTGCATCTGTTGTGATTCTGCTGAAGAAAGGTTTGTTTAACGTTTTAGAATTTAACTTTTATATCAATGCAAACTGTTCAGTCACTTTAATCACTTTTACAAGCCGTGTACAATAAATGAACCATTCTTGAAAGTAATGTTGCAATGCTTTATTTAACACAGGGCTGGGCAAACTCTGTCCTGGAGGGCCGCTGTCCCTGCAGAGTTTTGCTCCAACCCTAATCAAACACACCTGAACCAGCTAATCAAGGTCTTCAGGATTACATACAGGTGAGTTTTATCAGGGTTGCAGCTAAACTCTGCAGGACAGTGGCCCTCCAGGACCGAGTTTGCCCAGCCCTGATTTAACATTAACGAACGTCATATTTTGGAAGTAAATAGCATCCACAGAAAAGGTAACAGAAGTAGCAGAAAAGGAAGGCCTCATTTCGCACCTGACCCAGTTTATCGTAAACAGATAATGGAAAGAAACCGCCCCGACCCATCGAGGCATGGACTCTTCTAGACCCCTGAAGGTGTGCTGATGTTAGCAGCAGATCCTTTAAGTCCTGTAAGTTGTGAGGTGGAGCCTCCCTGGATCAGACTTGTTTGTTCAGCACATCCCACAGATGCTCGATTGGATTGAGATCTGGGGAATTTGGAGGACAAGTCAACACCTCAAACTCGTTGTTGTGCTCCTCAAACCATTCCTGAACCATTTCTTCTTTGTGGCAGGGCGCATTATCCTGCTGAAAGAGGCAACAGACACCAGGGAATACCGTTTCCATGAAAGGGTGTACATGGTCTGCAGCAATGCTTAGGTAGGTGGTACGTGTCAAAGTAACATCCACATGGATGGCAGGACCCAAGGTTTCCCAGCAGAACATTGCCCAAAGCGTCACACTGCCTCCGCCAGCTTGCCTTCTTCACAGAGTGCATCCTGGTGCCATGTGTTCCCCAGGTAAGCGACGCACATGCACCTGGCCATCCATGTGATGTAAAAGAAAACGGGATTCATCAGATCAGGCCACCTTCTTCCATTGCTCCGTGGTCCAGTTCTGATGCTCACATGTCCATTGTTGGTGCGTTCGGCGGTGGACAGGGGTCAGCATGGTCACCCTGACTGGTCTGCATCTATGCAGCCCCATACGCAACAAACTGATGCACTGTGTATTCTGACACCTTTTTATCAGAACCAGCATTAACTTCTTGAGCAATTTGAGCTACAGGAGCTCGTCTGTTGGATCAGACCACACAGGTCAGCCATCAATGAGCCTCGGCCGCCCATGACCCTGTCATCGGTTCACCACTGTTCCTTCCTTGGAGCACTTTTGATAGATACTGACCACTGCAGACCGGAAACACCCCACAAGAGCTGCAGTTTTGGAGATGCTCTGACCCAGTCGTCTAGCCATCACAATTTGGCCTTTGTCAAACTTGCTCAAATCTTTACTCTTGCCCATTTTTCCTGCTTTTAACACATCAACTTTGAGGTCAACATGTTCACTTGCTGCCTAACATATCCCACCCACTAGCAGGTGCCGTGATGAAGAGATAATCAGTTCACTTCACCTGTCAGTGCTCATAATGTTACGCCTGATCAGTATATTTATATGTATAATGTGCATTTCCTTCACAGGTTTGGTCTTAAATTTCATACACAGTGGTATTAAAAAGGTCTTAAATAGTCTTACATCTAATTGGTTTATATCTGTAAATACCCTGGATAGCAACCCTTTTTTTGTAACCATTACAACTTATCATCATCACATGTCCCTCATTTAGTCTCTTGGGTAGAATCTCTCTACAGTCTATTCCAGGGGTAGGCAAGTTCAGTCCTAGAGAGCCACTGTCCAGCAGAGTTTAGCTCCAACCCTGAAACAAACCCTCACCTGCCTTTAGCCTTAGTAATCCCGAAGAGCTTGATTAGCTTGTTCAGGTGTATTTGATTAAGGTTGGAGCTAAACTCTGCAGGACAGCGGCTCTCTAGGACTGAACTTGCCTACCCCTGGTCTATTCTGATTCATCACCACAGTTTCACTGATGATCCAAAACCAATCCTAAACCCAGGATAGAGCGGTTGAGTGAATGTGGTCTGGACTGTGTGGATGAGGCTCACTGTGTCTCCAGAGACGCTGTAGAAGGACAGAGTTCCTGCACTGTGATCCACATACACACCTACTCTACTGCTGATGGACTCTACTGGGAGTTCAGTCTCTATGTTATTGTGTCTGAATGAGTAACTGGAGGAAGAGCAGAACAAACTCCATGACTGATCATTATGTCCAAACACACACTCATCACCCCATCCCTTCCTGCTGATGCTCTTATATGACATTGATATTAACACACCATCACCTCTCCACTCAACCTCCCAGTAACAGCGTCTACACACACTCTCTCTACACAACACCTGAGCATAAACATCAAATCTGTCTGGATGATCAGGATACGGCTGATCTGTGTCAGTGCCAGTAATCGATCTGTTCCTCTCAGACAGATGGAGAAGTTTATTCACTGTGTTCAGATCCAGAGTGAGCAGATGGGAATCTGATGGAGATAAAACACATCACAATCAGGAATTATCAATCTCTGATCTTTTAATGTACACTGTAAAAATGTTTACAGAAATGTTCTATCTTAAGTGTGTGTGTGTGTGTGTGTGTGTGTGTGTGTAAAAGTGTGAGTGTGTGTGTGTATATGTGTGTAAAAGTATGTGGGAGAGAATGTGTGTGTCGTGTGTAGACGTACGTTTGTGTAGTCCTGCTGTAATCCAGATCTCTCCTCTATGGTCCACACTACAAAACACACACAGTGTCACAGTTAATCAGTAAACGCACATACACACAAGGTGTGTTCGACATCGGCTGCGGCTGGATGCAACCGATCGGCGAGAATAACCGTGTGCAGGTGGGGAGGAGCTGAAAACGGAGACACGAAGTCGGACACTTTCTGCTTCCCGTAGTGATGCTCGCGCTGCGTTTGCATACTTTATCACAGCTGAAGTGAAATAAATGCAATATTTTGACTAATACACTGATGTTTCAGAGACATGTACTGCTTACAGCGTCTGTTTTTACAACAATAAAGTTCAACATAAGCATATATTATTTAAATGCCAATATAGTGGGGTCTACATTTTTTATCAGTTTTATTTTCATAAACATCACACAATATAACATCGCAACTACATGAAAAGAGCTTTAACTGTTATAAAAACAGATTTTTGAGCATTTCTGGAACTGAAGGTGTGACAATAAACATGAAACACACGTGATCGTTGTCATGCGGTGAATCCGGCCAATCGTGAAACAGCTGTGTCATCATCAGAACTCGTGCAGCTCCTCTTGAGAAACTGCGCTGGCTGCCTCAGGCGGCTGATCTCGAATCGCTCTCGTGGTACTTTGAAGCCATACGTCACAGTCACATGGTGTTGGCGCTGTCTCAAGTCGGACAAAATTTCTTACCGGCATGCACTGCTTCAAGTCAGCCGCCGGCGGTTGGGCGGCGCTGCATGAGCTCGAACACACTTACAGACTCGCTCTCTCTCTGTGCATGCTGGGAGTGTTGGGGTGCGTGTGACGGTGCTCACAAGGAGAGATTTTTCCGCCTCTATTTTTTTTTATTTCTTTTTCATTTCTGATTTTATGAATGATTATTTCTTTCTAAAAAAACCTGATGTTTTTTTGTGAGTTTTGGGAACTTTTGAGGCGGCATCGGGATGGCATCTATCCCAATCGGGGTAGCGTCACCTGTGTCGCTCCGCCATGGAATCAGTTGTGTACCGGCATGGGGCTTCACTGTTGAAAACATGCTGCTAGCAATCGGGAAAAAGTTGGATATGAAAACATTACTTCGGCATCCAGGATGAATAAAGCAGTTGTGGTCTTTGTCAAGAAGGAAGACTATTGGAGGAAGGAAGATAATTAATCAGTCAATAAGCGGCGGAATTGTGGTAAGTGGCAATTTTCTTATTATTTCACTGTTTGTTACTCAGACGACTAGAGTTACAATATCCAATGTGCCTCCCTTTATTCGGAATGACGAAATCAAGAAAGCTTTGACGCGATATGGTAAAATGGCTAGTGAGATCAAGATGATCCTATTGGGGTGTAAAAACGCTGCTCTGAAACATGTTGGCCCAGTTTCACAGTTTAGCTTATGCTATCACGAATCCTGTCACAGGTCTACATCTGCCCTGTTTTGACATTATACTGATGAAGTTTGAAGCAAATCAGTTAAAAATAAGAGGGTGATTTTAAAGCTCTTTTAACTGATAACTGTAATCATTTTGCGAACTGATTAAGAATAATTAAAAAATAATGCACACCCTGAGGTGGTAATGTGACTTTGATGCACGTGTATGTTTGTGCGTTTGTATGGGAGAGAGAGCAGGAGAAAGCGAATAAATCATTATTTTGTAGGAAAATCATAGAAATGGTTTGCGATTCATATGCTATTGTTTGTCGTATTTATTTGTTTTGTCGGTGTCTTGTGGGTACTGGTTATTTTTCTGCTGTAGGCTGTTAGAACCTTTAAAATAAAATCATTTTGCGAAGTGATGTGGTACTGTAATGCAGTCAAGACCTGTCTGAACTACTTTAGCCATGAGTTTCCTTAAATAATTGCACACCTTAGAACATTTGACAACCAATCAGATTCAAGCATTCAGCAGCCCTGTAGTATTACTAGAAGTAAACTTCTGTAAATTATAAATGAGAACTTTTGTAAATATATAAAGGAAATAAAGTGTAACTGCAATAAGTCAAGATTGTAATGCTGTTGTTGGAATAATTTAATCAAAATGCTTCCTGCTCTACATACTTGAGTTTATCCAGTCTGTAGTTTGGATTGTTGAGTTTATCAGTGAGCAGCTTGACTCCTGAATCTCCTGGGTGATTGTAGCTCAGATCCAGCTCTCTCAGGTGTGAAGGGTTTGAACTCAGTGCTGAAGACACATAACCACAGCCTTTCTCTGTCACCATACAGCCTGACAACCTACAAAGACATAAAGCAACAGTCCATTGTCCAGTGACATTAGATTGGCAATCAGACATTACAATCATCACACACTGACCTCTGGCTGTTATTTGTAGCTGTTATTTCTGTAGATTCAGTCACAAAAGTAACACAAATGTTTGTGGACGTGCCAGAGTAAAAATATTACTTTTCTAAATCATCAGATCTTATTTAAATTATAGAAATTGTTATTTGAACATTTATACCTATTTCAGCCTTTTATTAGGGGATTATTCATTTTTAACTGTTTAAAAAAACTTATAAATAACTGGCAGTAATTTCAGGAGATTACTGTACTTTTTTTCAAATTTCATTGTTTTGAATTGAAAATGTATCATTTACATTTTGACAAGAAACATTAATGGTCAGACAAATAAGATTGAAAGTGTGGATATTTTAAAAGTAAATTATTAATTGCAAGTGTTTCAAATGCATTTGGTCTGATCCCAGATTCCCATCCTCCATCCCAGGCTGGGATAGGAATAGGATTGAGGAGATGGGGTGGTGGATTCTGGAAAAATGTTGTGGGACAGAGGTAAGCACTAAATAAAAACACTGGTGTCTTTTGATAGGCCATTGAGTTTAAGAAATCAACAGATATGTCTTTGATTTGTTACATTGCACAACACTGCAAAATCATGTTGGAAATAGAAACCTTTGACACTCTCCAGAGCGCAAATACAAATATGCACTTGAGCATTTGCTAAATATGTTTTGCCAAGTCAGATGCCCCCCTAAGCGGCTGTTTACCTCGCTTATTTAAGGTTAAGTCCGCCTCTGATTATAGCATAGTTAACCCTCTGGAGTCTGAGGCTGATTTGGGGCCTGGAGAAGTTTTGACATGCCCTGACATTTGTGCTTTTTTCAGTCGTTCATAAACATATTAATGGAAAAAGTGTCATTACACTGTATTCAGCACAAACTAGGCTACAATAATATGTGAGGAACATGTATGTACATGTTTGTGTTTTTGAAGGAATAACATTTATGCGTGGTTATTGAAAAAACAAAAAACTTAAGTCACTGAAATAAGGCCAAAAAAAGTATAGTAAATCTGTGTTTACAATACTTTAGGGTATTGGAGGTTGTAAACTAGAGTTTTTGCTTCAAAATTATGTAAAAATTATGCTGCCTACTCCTTCATATAAAACAATATATTGATTTAGTTTTTGTAAGACACTTTTTGCCAAGAAACACAGTATGCATGGAGGCGTGAATCACCACCGAATAATGGGCCATTCTCACCTGAGAAGACAAAAGAATTGGATAGTAATGAGCTGAAATGACTTGCAAATTAATGAGGCATTTCAGTCAGGTAGGCTGTGAAAAAAACCTTCTGTGATGTCTCAAGCTTATCATGATATATGAAACATACAGAAAAATATTATTACAGTATAAAGTAATGGTTTTATATTATACTTTAAAATATAATGTATTTCTGTGATGCAAAGAGTCTGAATATAGGCTTTTAGTTTAAAAGCATGCACATTTGGAGAAATATTGGATTCTCATATGCTTATGTCAATTTTCTATATTTTCAATTTCAATTTTTCTTATATTTATTTAATATTCATTGCCATTACTATGAGCGCTGGTGTTTTCAATTCATCCTTGAAGTCGGAGGGCGCTCTCTGTGCATTTTTAGTCCACAAATTCATCTAAAAGAAGAAGAGGCTATTCCATGAATGGAGTTTCCAATTCATACTGCAGCCGGAGGGCGCTAAAGAAACAAAAACTCATCTAAACTTCATCTATAGAAGAAAAGAAAACAGGAACTAACTGCATGTCTTCTAGAGCTCCCTAACCATGACTTTTACATCCAGATAAACACTTTTCAAGACAATAAATACACGATTGAGACGATGAATGCATGTATTGCCTCTGAATTTGCGTCTGAATAGCGCTCGCTCCGTGGGCGTGGGCGCATTAGCGGATAATGAGCTGAATCACGGACTTCTGACATGGCTCTCTTTTCATACAGATTACATAAACACAGAAGGTTTGTTTTCGATTTGACTTACATAATTTAAAACCTGACATCTTAACGTTTTTTTAGACATAAGTTTAATTTTTCTGTGATTAGTATTCACTAAGTTACAGTTCATTTTCTGAGAACAATCAGATTGGACTTCGTTCAGAGGGAGAGGAGAAATCACGCATCATGTTAGTTTTCTTTATTTTACAAAAAGCACAACATTGTGTTTTTACTCTGAGTGTATACAAATAAAAGAAGATATTCTATAGTTTCAATTGATATATTACTTATGTCTCTATGACAAAAAATGACGGAGTATTTTAAGTCTGTTTTGCTGCAATGTGAAAAAAAACCTGCAAAACGCGCCGGCGCGTTTTCAGACCTCAGAGTGTTAATTATTTTAAAACCATTCACCTTATTATCTCCAGCTGACATTCTGGACTCTTCAGTCCATCAGAAAGAAGCTTCACTCCAGAATCCTGCAAGTCATTGTTACTCAGGTCCAGCTCTCTCAGGAAGGAGTTTGAGGATTGTAAAACTAAAGACAAACTCTCACAGCACTGAGCAGTAAGATTACATGTGGGAAATCTGAAGAAGAAAAACACAATGTAATTGCATACAGAATAAATCTTAGCAGTGCAATTTTTAAATAATTAACTTATTTATAAAAAAAAAAAAAAAAAAAAAAAAAAAAGTATTTGAACTCAAACCTCAGTATTTCCAGCTGACAGTTTGGACTCTTCAGTCCATAAGAAAGAAGCTTCAATCCAGTATCCTGCAAGTCATTGTTACTCAGGTCCAGCTCTACCAGGGTAGAGTTTGAGGATTGTAGAGCTGACGACAAACGTTCACAGGACTGAGCAGTAAGATTACAGCACTGTAGCCTGTGTAGAGAAAAAAACAAACAGCAACAATAATTCTTATTGGGTAGTGTTTATAATCTGGACCTTGGAATAAACTTTGACTGCAGTGATGTAAGCCTGTGATGTCATTTTTCTGAACAGTCAAGTCCAGCAAGTCACCCATGTATAAATTTACATTTACAAAAGACTAATATAAATTAATGTAAAGGAGACACCTACAGTGCTCTTCTGGTGTTTTTGATCACTGGCAGAAGTCTCATCAGTGCTTCATCAGATCTTCTGTATTTCTGCAGTTCAAACTTCTCTTGAGTGTCTTCTGACATTAAGAGCACAAACACCAGACCAGACCACTGAGCAGAGGACAGCTTCTGTGTTGAAAGATTACCTGTGCTCAGATTCTTCTGGATTTCCTCCACAAAGTCATCTTTCAATTCACTCAGACAGTAGAAGAGATTGATGGTCCTCTCTACTGACTTCTCCTTCTCTATTTTCTTTTTGATATAGTCAACAGTGTCTTTGATGTTCTCTGTTTTGAGTTCCAGTTTTGGCAGTAGTTCCATCAGGTCACTCTGATTGGACTCCAGTGAGAGACCCAGGAGGAACCGTAGGAAGAGGTCCAGGTGTCCATTCTCGCTTTGTAATGCCTTCTTGACTGCAGCCTTATGAAGCTGAAACTGTGGCTTGTTGGACAGTTTCCATGTCATTTTTTCTTTCCAGGATTGAAAAAATAGGCCAGCTTTCTCATTTTTGCCAATCAAAAACACATAAAGAGCAGCAAGGAATTCCTGTACGCTGAGATGTATGAAGCTGTAAATGTTTCTTTTTGAAACCTTCTCCTCCTGAAACATTCGAGTGCATAACCCAGAGTACACTGACCCTTCGATGACATCTAGTCCACATTCCTCAATATCTTTTTTGTAGAAAATCTGGTTGCCTTTCTCCAGCTGTTGAAAGGCCAGTTTCCCAAGCTTCAGAATAATCTGATCAAAAGACCTTGCATTTGCTTTAGGTTTAAGGTCACCACAGTATTTTTCTTCCATCTGTTGCTGCTGAGAAATTAAGAAGCTTGTGTACATTCCTGTGAGAGATGTGGGAGTTTTGTCAAAGCTCTCTTGAGCCAGGAGAGGCTGAAGAACAATGAGAGAGATCCAGCAGAAGACAGGGATATGGCACATGATGTACAGACTCCTGGATTTCTTGATGTAACTGATAATCTTTTCAGAAATTTCAGGACTGTTTTTGATGAAGTATTGCTCTTTTTGTTCATCATTAAATCCTCGCACCTCTGTCACTTGATCAACGTAGTTTCGGGGTATCAGATTGGCTGCTGCTGGTCTGGATGTAATCCAGATGAGAGCAGATGGAACCAGATGTGTCTTGATAAGGTTTATTATTATCTTACTTACTGTTGTTTTTTCATTTGCATTTGTAAATATGTCATCTTCTTTAAAGCTCAAAGGAAAGCGACATTCATCCAGCCCATCAAAGATGAACATAACTTTACCGTCACCTTCAGGAAGAGAGGGCAATTCTTCAGGACACCTAAAGAAGTATTTGTTAAGCAGTCCCATGAGACTGTACTCTTCTTTAATCAAATTCAGTCTACGGAATGGAAGTGGAAATATGAAGACTATATCCTGATTTTCTCTTCCCTCAGCCCAGTCAAAGATGAATTTATTGACAGAGACAGTTTTTCCCACTCCTGCGATCCCCATTGTCAGCACTTTTCTATTTTGTCGACCAGTGTCACACTGGACTTTAAACATGTCATTACACTTGATTGGCTTCTCCTTGGCAGTCAATCGTTTGTGATTTGATTCAATCTGTATCACTTCATGGTTGTTTACTCTTCCTCCAGTCTCATTCTCCACCACATATAAATCAGTGTAGATATCGTTCAGGTATTCCCGATGACCCGTCTGCGAATTACCAACCAATATCTGCTTGTAGTCCTGTTTTAATTTGTTCTTCAGTTTGAAGCTGGATTCTGTGTAATTATGAAGAGTAGTTTGACTGTTTTCTGCAGTTGAGTCTTTAAGAAAGAGAGGAAAAAGACAGCAAAGACTAAGTGATTGTGTTTTTCATAAATTTATGCTTCTTCTGTATTCAAATTAATCACACTTCACTGATGTGAGTTTTTATATGTTCATATGCACATCTTACACTGATTATGCTGGGGTATATGGTGATGCAACTGCCTTGACTAATGCAGACTCGAATGCAATTGGTTTGAATATTAAAATTTCATAATAACATTTTTCTAATTTCTTCCAGAGCATTTATTGGATTGTCACTATTGGACTCAGATCAACTTAAGACCATGCTGACCAAAATTATTAAAAGCTTTTTGATCAAAGCATTGACATCTAGCACACCACATAAGACATGAGACTGTATAAGGATTATGTTAGGGTTATTGCAATGACCCTTCAAATGTGGAAGTTGCTTGTGTAACAGACATAGGCTAGTGAGAGCTTTGCATGTAAACGTCACTCCCCTGATCTTGAGGTGCTCTAGCGACTAATGCTAGAGACTGTGGTCTTTAGCCTCCTTGTTAGAGCTCCTGCCTCCCATTACAGTCACAGTGAATTAAACGTTACCTGGCTTGTGTTTGTTCTCCAGCTGCTCAGCCAGATTATTCTGGTTCATCTTCCTCAGGATCTCCACTGTGATCTTCACAGCTTCTCCTGGTCCAAAACATGCTACCATCTTATCCACTGTTTTTAACCTATCTGCATTCTCCATTTCAGAATTTGATATATGCTCATGTTTCTTTAAGTGCCACTGAAACTTCTTCAATTCTGCTTCCAGCAGTTCATTCAGTGATTTCTCAATCAGCTCTTCAACAGACTCCATCGCCCATCACCAAGTCAGAGCTGCAGGACGAAAAGAAAAAGATCTGAAATAGTTTCACTCTTAACATGTGGACCTAAGCATTCAAATGTTATTTGGATTATGAAATGAAGCTATGATCAGCTGTTTTCGTGTATTTTTCAAGTTATAGCGCCACCAAGTGTCCAATCATCGTGATTTTATTACTGTGGCCAAAGATTGAGCCAAAACACATGTACACAAGAAAATGTTTAGGCCAATTTATGGAGAAACAAAGTGTTATTAATCATTCGCTTTAGTTGAGGAGGTTTTAATGGGATATTTCATCCCTGCATTTTAATTCCACTGTTGTAGTTAAATTGTGGTTACCTATTAGCCTATTTATTCGTTTATTTGTTTTTCAAATGACAAGAATGAATTAATAAAATGTTGTCACATTTTAAGTAGTATGCAACAACAACAAAAAAAACATTTTAATAAAAAGTGATCAACAATTTCTTAAAAGGGGACACTACAGGCAAAAACACTTTTTTCATGCACCTGTCAATTTTGAGATTTTGCATTTTTTGGCTTTTCATAAATGTGTTGTTTCAGACTGGTGGAAAGAAAACATCCAAAATACACTTTTAAGTGTATATTTTAGAACACTTTATCTATTTGTTTCAATTACAGTAAATACCTTTAAAGGCCATTTTCTAAAAATGAGTTCTACAGTTGAAAAATGAAATCTACAGTTTTATTCCTATCTATATTCTGAAGGTTTTTATAGAGGGGTTTGTTGATATTTGCCTGATTTTATACAACATTTTATTTTATTTAAAAATAAAAAAGTGAATTTTTTTCTGGCTATTGATAGTATTTTCTGATTTAAAATAGATATTAAGTTCATATTGGATATGTCAAAAAAATTAAATGAGAATTAAAAAAAAATCAGTTTTGCTTCACAGAAATAAATTATATTTTGAAGTATATTAAAATAGAACATTATTTTGACTGTAATAACATTTCACAATATTACTGTTTCTTCTGTATTTCTGATCTAGGCTTGATGAGACTTCTTGCAAAAATGGTCCAAGTAATGTGTCCAAACTGTAATGTATATATTGCATTAGTAACTTACAAATCCTTTCTTCTGTATAACATGTACATCTATGTACATGTTATGTACATGTATGTATCTAACAACAATAAAGCTTGATTTTTATAGGGGTCATATAATGCCACTTTTTCACTACCCCACAAGAAGGCGGCAGAGTTTCAAGAGTTTGTGTTAGCAGCTTGACTTTATGCAGACTCACTGAAAATGTCAGAAACTGTTCAGCCTTTTATGTTCAAACCAAAGTCAGACACTGATGGAGAGACTCAAGAAGAAGTGACAACATGTAAACTGCTACAGGACGTTTCTGAGTGGTTAGTTGCTTAATTTATGTAGCTGATGTGGGTTATTTTATATTAAAAGATTAGTATATTCTGTCATGATAATCTATAAATCGCTCATGTGGGAACAGTTGTAAGATCCTACAGAGTCAGAGAATATATGCTGCATGAAGATAGGTATAGTTTGGTTTAATTATGGATATAACTTGTCATGTTGTCATCTTGCATTTATGACATGCTATTGCATTTGTATTATGTACTGTAATGCAATTACATGGCCTCACCCCTTTGTTGTGTTTTCTTTGCGGGAAGAAGCTTGTTGTTGTCCCTAAACAGAGAATTCTTTAAAAGAAAATATCTCGCTTTGCTTTGAACTTTGAGTGTCGTAACTTTGCAGATGTTGTTTTTGATCAAACAGCAACATTACACACTAACTAAAGTTAAAAAAGTTTAAAGGATTAGTCCACTTTTAAATAAACTTTTCCTGATAATTTACTCACCCCCATGTCATCCAAGATGTTCATATCTTTCTTTTGTCAGTTGAAAAGAAATTAAGGTTTTTGATGAAAACATTCCAGGATTATTCTCCTTATAGTGGACTTCAATGGCCTCCAAACGCTTACAGTTTCAGTGCAGCTTCAAAGGGCTTTAAACGATACCAGACGAGGAATAAGGGTCTTATCTAGCGAAACGATCGGTCATTTAAAAAAAAATACAACTGTATATGCTTTCTAAACACAAAATATCGCCTTGAACGCACTTCCGCTTTCCACATTCTTCAAAAAGCTTACGCCGTATGTCCTACACCTTCCCTCATCTGGTATCGTTTAAAGCCCTTTGAAGCTGCTCTGAAACTGTAATTTTGACCTCCAACCATCTGGAGGCCATTGAAGTCCATTATAAGGAGAAAAATCCTTCAATGTTTTCATCAAAACCTTAATTTCTTTTCGACTGACGAAAGAAAGACATGAACATCTTTGATGACGTGGGGGTGAGTAAATTATATAGTCCTTGTCTTGGTATCTCTATCGTCTGCGTGTGTTTCCCTAAACCATGCAGTGTGACAGAACAGACCCAAAACTGCATCATCCTGCCTGAGGACCGTCTCAGGGGATCCGTCTATTGCTATCCTCCAGCAAGTCCCCAAGTCCCCCCCAGTGATGAGGATGGCCGCCACTCCAGAGCTTTGTTGCAAGATGACCGCCGCCATGCCTGAGTCCTCGGTCAAGATGGCTGCCGCCACGGCATCTCTTCCTCACCCAGGATCCAGTCCCTGACCTCAGTCCAGTGATGGTTCCCATCCCTTACTCCTTCGTCCCGAGTCCAGAGGTGACTCTCTCCTTCGTCCCAAATCCAGAGATGACTCTCTCCTTCATCCCAAGCCCAGAGGACATCATAGCGCCTGTCTTGGTGCTAACACTTGTGTGTGTTTGGGCCACCCACACAACGGCTCCAGCCCCTGACCAGCATCCTGTGATGGCTTCAGCCCCTGATAAGAGTCCAGAGAGGACTCCAGTCCCTGAGTCAGTTCCAGACTCCACTCCAGTCACCGAGCCTGCTCCAGCCCAGAGACCTGTAGCTCCTCCCAATAATTACCCGTGACCATAGGGGCCGAGGCCACAGAGGCTGCACCACCATGGCCCCCTGAGCTACCTGACCTGCCATTGACGCCTGACCTGCCATGGCCCCCGAACCGCCTGACCCGCCATGACCCCCCCGAACAGTCTGATCCGCCATGGCCCCCCGAACCGCCCGACCTGCCATGACCCCCCCCGAGCCACCTGACCAGTTTTCCCGCCACTAGTTTGTCCCCTTGGTTACCCTGATTGAGTTCTATTAGCTCCAGCTGTCTCTCGTTAATTAGCCTTGTTTGCCCCTTTGTTTGCTCTGCATATATTCCCTGTGTTCTTTCCTCAGTCTTTGTCGGTTGTCGTCATTGTATAACGTCAATGTTTTGCTGTATGTATTCATCTCCTGCGTTTCATCATTAAAGTCCTTGTCTTGGAATCTCCATCGTCCGCATGTGTTTCCCTAAACCATGCAGTGTGACAATTGTTTTGCAATTCCAAGTTCATGTTCAATTCTTAGGTATTTCAACTTTTCTTTTCTAGTGCTTTTCATCTCTACTGCAAGATCTCTTTACCGTAGTGTAATGAAAATAAGTTACTGTAATGTAATGTGTAATGTGCCTCATACATCCTGAAAAGTGAAGCTGCGGGCTCTTCGATCGCCCCCTGGCGGCTGGATGCAGTACAGGTCATAAACCTCACCCTCTCCATTCAAACGAATGGGAATGAGTCAAAACAAAATAATAAATTACGCTTCAAATAAAATTTTCCAAAAGATGGTTTTGGTCATTTAAGGTAGTTTATATCACACTGATATATATTCAATTGTTCGTTTTTGTGATAAGTTTGATGCTATAGAAACGGGGTGTGTCGTCATGATTGACAGTTGTGATTGACAGCTTGTCTGAGGACTGTCGGAGCTTCGAGGGGAGATTGAAGATATATAACTAACTATTAATTTTAGATTTCTGTGTTATTTCACACCGACAAAATTAGTTGTTCAGCAGAAAGCTGTACTGACCGACCTACAGGATCTGACAGATCACTGAACTTTTTTCGGTAATGTTAAATGTGGACTTTATAAGCTAATTAATAAATGTTATTAGCTAAGATAACGCGCCTAACGTTAGACATGACGGGAAAAAGCATTTGATCATTATCTGGCAGTTACTAATTATTTTTATGGGTATAAAATAATAATTAGCCAGACAATACTAATGATAGCCTACTCTAATTATTCTAATTATAGAGCACTGTCTACAGCAATCAATCTCCTGTAACGTTAGTTTAACTTTATTCAAAATGGCAGGACCGTTTCTGACATTTTAGAGTTGTTTCTAGTAGCATATTATATTGAGTTTATCTTCTGAATTTGCTGTTTCAAAAATATTATTGCTCTAGAAACAGAATAGCCTATTATTTTATGGGTAGAATTTTAAATTGTGTATAATTTATATAGCCTATTTAAAATACATCAATGATGACGCAGACGTCTGAGCGGAAGTTTGATACCACGACTCTGCCTCCGGGCTCCACTGTAAATTCCTTCTGCACATGCCCAGGCTCCAAACTGATGTTTTTGCGTAATATGTCAACGTCCATCGTCGTACGTTTTACATTCAGTTCATTACAATGGAAGGAAGTGGCGCCGTGTTGTCGTATCTTTTTTTACAGTCTATGTAATAGACATTGCGCTGTGAAAATGATTCCTGATTGTCAAAAGGATATTTATGACATTGTTTTGAATTGATCTCAGTAGAGGTTTTTTTAGGGCTTGCGTGTCATGTCTGAGGGCAAAGTTTGGTTTTTCAACAAGATTGACTGACTGGTTTTGAGTGAAGAGCTTCATTTTGACCTGAAAATGGGAAGCATGGATAGGAGAAGTTATGAATTTGTGTTTAGATTTTTTTTCACAATTTCAAGAAATGTTTAAGCATTGAGAAACTGTAAAGAAAGTTTTCACATACATTTGAAGAAGTTTTTTTCCTTCACATACAGTTTTGAAAACTTTTAAAATTATGCAAACCGTTAAAACACAAAGGCTTAATATTAAGTCAAGATGAGGATATAGTATTCAATCATTGAAAACATAATAAGAAAAAGTGCTTTAAGCTTTTAAAAAATGCAAAACCAGCCAGACAATATCGTTCACATACAACTTTGAAAGATATCAGAAAAGGGTAAAATTTGTTTCTAAAACATTGTTTCAAACATGCACATGAGCATAAAACATATCAAACAACTGTATTTAAATTCATCAAGCGAATAGCTTTAAGCAAAACTTTTTAAAATTACAATATGCTTTTAAAGTTATGTTTAGTTTTAGGCAAAAGAGATCTCTTACGCTGTTCAGTGCGGGACATCTTCACTCTCTGAAAACAGGAACATGAATGAGGACAGATCAGCATGTGACGCCACACCCAGTTAAAACAACACAATTAAATGTTGAAACATTTTTGTGACATTACAGAACACAAATGTTAAGGGATACACGCTGAGCCAGAACGGACAGAGCCCAGCACGAGGATTAATTTTAATGTTCTGATATATTTTACAGCAGTGATCTGGAGAGTTTGTGAAAGGGTGGAGGGACTGTCAGTGCTCAGTGAACTTTGACAAGGTGCCTGGCCAAAAAAAAACAATGATCTACTGTGTTTTACATCACACGCATTCTATTTACACTCCACTACATCTCAAATGTTAGCAGATTTTTCATTGACATAAAAAATTAAAATCAATGAATACTCTTGCTTTTACCATATTTAAAACATTAACACAATGTCATCTTACTCCAACAACCTTTCAATCTCATTTTCCCTGCTCACATTGATGGCTAATTTGGCCTGTCCTAAAATAAAATTCAACAACTGACAAATTCAACTCTTCTTTTTAACAAATGTAAAACCATAAATAAAAGTAATAGAATTCTTTGTTAAAAGGAATTGAACAATTTTTGCAAAACCCAAAATATAGGCTTAAGTCTAATCACACTCCATAAAAGCATTAAAACTGTTTCTCTTTTTAGGCAAAAAGGACATTCTACGCTGACATCAGCATTTAAAACAAAATGAAAGCATTTACTGCAATTGCACAATGAAGAAGTTGCCATATATCCCGTCCTTTATTTCAACGGTGGCTTATACAGAGACCTCCACTCAGGTCTCACAATCTCTTCCACATTCAATACCATACGCAAAGGTGTATCTACCCAAAACGTTTTTATTAAAAACTTCACATTTTATAAAATGCTTTACCAGTACTTGTACACAAATCTAAACGCATGGGTCTTTCAGTATGTAACAAAGGACCCTTACAACCATCTAGTTCTGCTAATACAGTCAAATTGGGAACAAATCTTCTATATTTCCATTGCTTCCTCCTCTATAGTGGTCTATCAGTAACTCTTTTTCTTTGTTACTGACCAATGACTTCCAGTTCTTGTGCAACAGTCCGTAGAGACCTGAGGCCACTTCTCTTTTCTCAAAGTCCAGTCCAGCCCAGCTATATTAATAAATCCTCCAAAATTAAATTTCTGTGATTCCAGCAGTCATTGATTAACCCCATGAAAAGAGCAACAAACTTTTTTAAATAAAACCGTGTTTCATTTATTAAAGGCTTATCCAAAAGCCAATGATCATCTCTCTGTAGGTTAACAAGACTCCAAACCTTGAAGAGATTGCGAGTCTTTCCACAATTGACCGTGTCCGGCAACACAGCCTGATAAGTTTGAAACAAGCTTATAGAGTACCATTTGAGAGACATTCAGAAAGGGTAAAAGAGTTACGATATCAGTATGTTCAAGTACATGAACATTTACAGTGAATCTACAGCACTACTGAATGTACATCTTTATTGTATTGTGTGCAAGGCTTTCTGCCCTGCTGCCAGCAGCACATGTTTATTTTAGTCCCCCCGTGGTCTGTTCCTCTGGCTCCCCCCTGGTCTTCGGTTGGGGGCTCTGGTCCTGGCCCATTTTTTCCTGTAGAGAATGTTTGAATTGGACTCCATGGAGAGACCTCATGAATGTATCTTCTTGGATAAAGCTGGGTTCAATCTAACAAAAAGGATAACGGTAACACTTTAGAATACTGATCCTTCATTAATGAATAACTACACAGAAACAAATGAGTAACGCATTATTAACACTCTAGTAACCACTATTAACTAACAAGAAACTGATTAATGAATTAGTGAGTAACAGTGCTCAGTTGAAGGTGGTAGTTCACTATTAGCTAATCAGTAACTACTGTTTTTTTTTCATACCTCCAAGAGAACTACTAACTAAGAACTACTAAATACAGGTTCATAGTATAAATAATAATAATACATAATGTATAATTAATTTTAAAGTGAAGGTCATGGTAACCCACTAGTACTGAATGAAGTATTACCAAATCCTTCAGAAAGAATTACTAATTTTGATCAGTATTTTAAAGTGAGAAATAGCATAACTCTAGTAACTACTGAAGTCATTGTAAACTTTTGAGGTTTTTGTAAAGTATTGGATAGTAATAATTCAAGAGTTACTACAATAATTCCAAAGGAACTACTGCTTATTTGGATCAGTATTCTAAAGTGAAGATCATGGTAACCCACTAGTAAATACTCAAGTGTCACCAAATACATCAGAAGGAATTACTACAGCATTTTTATAGTGAAGATAGGTTTGCATGCATATAGATCAAATCACCATAATGCTGCACAGAGAGAAAATAACTTTGGATGTTTCTCTTTTTAGCTTCAAAAGGGAAACATTTATTTAAATGAAAAATAAACCCCAATTTAAGTCTGAGCTTTTTTAGGAGATTTTCAATATGAATATTAAAAACCTTTCATCAAGCTATATGCCCAGATATTTATAGTTGTTTCTATACAGACCCCTTCCAAAGTTAAAATAGGTGGAACCACAATTTTAGTACGAGAGCGAGTTAAGAGCATGTATTTAGTTTTTAAAACAATTTTAGGTGAAACAATGAAGATTGCAGCACCTAAAAAGAATCTTGTAATAGCTTTATGGCTTTATTCATGGACTGTGCTACTGTCACGCTTGGTGAAAGTGACCTGGCAAGAGAGAGGATCTACATGCTAGGAAGTTTAATAAAAACACAAGGGAACTAGGCAAACTCATACAACAACGGACAAACCACAAGTTAAACATAAGCACTATATATATACACAGACAAACGAGCTAAACAAGATAACAAGGGGGTGTGATTAAATGGCGAAACAGCTGGATAACTAAATCAATATGAACTACAAAAAAAAAAAAAACAGGGCATATCAAACAGCTACTGTATAGATAATTGTATCATCAGTATATAAATGTAGTTTAGCTGCAGTTATCTCATGACCTGGGTCATTTATATATAGAGAAAATAAAACTGGTGCTAAAATCTTTTTTTAATATTTAACTGAGAGACAGTGCATTCTTTCTGATAAATAATTATTAATCTAATTTATACTCATTTTACTAAAATCTAAGCAGCTTAGTATGTCCAACAGAATTTTGTGATCTACAGAATCAAAACCTTTCAAAAGATCAACAAATAGAGCAGTGCAGTGATGACTGTTATCTAAACAACTAATAATATCGTTTGTGATGAGCATGGCCGCTGTTACAGTATATTACAGCTATTTCATGCATTTATTTACACTGTTAAAGAGTTGCATTCTCATGCTAAACATGGCCAAAGTTTCAAAACACAAGTTGGATGTATAACAGTTTGTGTGTCAAATACACTACTTTTTTATTTATTTTTTATTATGGTCCTTTATCACATAATAAAGGGTGGAATTCCTTGTATGGGCACTTCTCCCTGATAAGCAAGAGCAAGAGCACAGCCATCAACACGCTTCGTTCGTGTTACGGAAGCAGAGAGATTTTTTCAACAATGGCTGTCCCAATTCAGGGGCTGCACCCTTTGAAGGCTGGATTTGAAGGCTGCATACATCTTTAAGGCAGTCTCACAATGAATATCAGTCAATTTTATTACAGGTACTTTTCTTAAATATGACATCCTTGATGACGTATGCAGCCTTCAAATGTGACCTCCGGAGGACGCAGCCTCTGAAATGAGACGCAGCTCCTGTCACCAAAGGAGTGTGTTTTTGGTTGTGAGGGAAACATTACCTTTTTCAGCTTCCCAATGAACCCAGCGTTAAGGGAATAGTGGATGAAGTTGTGCATGTATGTTAGTTTGTTCCCAGAGTTTTGGTGATGAATGCTTTGTAAAAAAGTCCCAGTTCGGTGCTGGATTTGCAGATCGCGGGTGGTGAGTAAAACTCCATCAGATGTCTGTGCCATGCGAGTGCACAAAATATAAACAACACAAATGTTTTTGTTCCCTTTTTATTTATAATGTCGCAGCTTGCAGACAATCTCTACGCAAAAGCTGCGCACACCCGTGACTATTAAGCTCTGCCCATGGCATGCACGCCTCCAGGAGCTCTGCTTTTTTCATGCCTTGGCTTTAAGATGACCTTGGAGTCATTTGGCTGAACTCAAGGCAAGTAGTCTCTAACTCACTTGACTTATGCTAAAGCTAATTGTAGAGTGGCCTTTAGCAACCGGGGTCAGATGTCGGCGCACTGTAACGGTTCAAAGGGAGGGCTCCTAAGGGTCCTCAGAACAATAGACAGGACCCATGTAGGGACAGTAAAGGGGGCGAGGTGGGTTTAAACCTCCTAGACCCCTTTAAGAAGCGGACAACAACGTTGTTCCTGCCCACAGACTGTCTGGCTATGTGAGCATGAAAAGCTGCTATAGCCGCCACAGACCTTAAGAGTGGAGGCGGTACGACCCTTATCCAACAACTCTTGGAGGAAGGACTATATCAAAGATATGTGACATGCAGATGGGTTTTCACTGTAGGCTGTGCACCAAGCGGAGAAGATCAACCATTTAAGGGCATAGAAGCGTCTTGTAGATGGGGATCTAGCCTGTGAAATAGTATTTAGGACATTCTCTGGGAGGTCTACAGGCTCCTATAGAGAGGCCATAGGTGCAGAGTCCACAGCTTGTCCAGTTTGCCTGAGAGAGGAGGTCCTGTCTCAGGGGAATGGGCCATGGCACTGCTATGAGCAGCTGAGACAGCTCCAAGAGCCATTGTTAGTTTCTCCAGAGCCGGGCCATAGGAGAACCTTGTGTTTGTGCTCCCTGATAACCTGAGGGATCAGGGTGGTCAGGGGAAAGGCATAAAGGAGAATGCTGGTGTTTAGACATTGGTCACATGTCCAGATATTGGATATGTATCTGATTTAAAACCACATTTGGAAGTGGCTCAGATCGGATGCAAAAAAAGAAATTATATATGACTTCTGCTGATAAAACGGCAAACTATTCTTCTGTAAAAATTTCTTCAGTTGATTACATCTCTGACTGCTGATCTTCATCATTCACCACATCTGCTCTTTGGGTCTTAACTGTAATTCCCCTTCAGTATAAACCCAGATCATGTGATCATACTGTAAACTCTTGATCAGTGAAAGTCTGAGCACAATTATTCTAATCTAATCCAGTTTACTTAAATAAACCTCCTACTGAACTGAATTTACAGACCTGATGCTCTGACAACTCTGAGAAAAGATAAAAACAAGGATTGAGTCAAATCATCATCAGTTCAATCCAGATTGTAATGATAGGCATTCTATTGAGTAACCACAAGGTGGCAGTATAACCTTTCCTGGTGTGTGATGCTGTTGTTGTAGAGAGACGAACAAGTAGACTGTTGTTGGACATACCATGTTGTGGATGTCTATAAAATAAAAATCATAGCTTGCAGCTCACAGAAGCTAGCAGCACAAATGTTCATGCGTGACTTCTTGAATAACAGAAGGCCGAACATTACATGGTACCAGGAGCGGGGTCAGGAAAAGAACTGATGCAAGATGGACGCAGTAAAACCACCAACTCCGCTGAAAATGACGGGGAATGTGGACGCGAACTGGCGAACCTTCAAGCAACAATTTCAGCTCTACATTGCCGCGGTTGGAGTTGATCGTCGGGCGGAAGAAAGAAAAATAGCCCTTTTGCTAACCATTGCAGGAGCAGAGGCTATTGAAGTATTCAACACCTTTGTATATAATGAACCCGACGATAAAGACAAGTTTGACGAGGTCCTAAAGAAGTTTGATGAACACTGTCTTTCGAAGAAAAATGAAAATTATGAGAGATATGTATTTCATTCTCGTCTCCAACAGCCTGGTGAGTCGTTTGATAATTATCTCACCGATCTCAAAATAAAAGCTCAGTCCTGCAACTTTGGTGATCTAAAAAACTCAATGATAAGGGACCAGATTGTTTTTGGGACAAATGAAAAGAAGCTAAGAGAAAAGCTGTTGATGGAAGCGGATCTCACACTTGTAAGTGCAATAAAAATATGTCAAGCTAATGAGCTGGCAAAGCAACATGCTCTTACTTTTCAAGCGGCGCCATATGACCAAGAAAGCGAGTCCGTGAATGTAGTGAAAATGAAAGGAAAATCACAGTTCAAGTTCAAACAAAAAGACAAAAAGAGAGACGATGATCAAAAACAGTTTGACTGTAAGAAGTGTGGTGAAACGCACAGACCGAGACAATGCCCTGCATTTGGAAAAACGTGCAAAGTGTAAAAAGCAAAATCACTATGCGAAAATGTGTCATACCAGAAAAAAGATACAAATAGTGCAGGATGACCCAGATGACAGTGATGATTTGAGCGAGACATTTTTCATCAAAATGGTGTCGTGTGAGAAAAGCCCAAAATGCAAGTGACACAGAGCATGCTGTACGTGCAGTAAAAGATGATAAATGGACTGCACCTCTGTTAGTCAATGGGACACTAGTAACCTTCAAAATTGACACCGGAGCCAAAGCTAACTTGATCAATGAAAATGATCTGAAAGCTCTTGAAGAGAAACCAAAAAGAGTTGCAGACAAGGCAATGTCATTAAAAGCATACAACAATCAGCCAATAAAAACTATGGGTAGTTGTAGGCTCAAATTGACTGCAAAAGGCAGACAACACCACTTGATGTTTACAATAGTGCCAAGTGGACACGAGTCGATCCTTGGAGACAAAGCATCTGAAGATCTTGGACTAGTCAGGAGGATATACCAGATCAACAGTGACAGCATAAAAGTAGACACTCAAAACAAAAGACTGTCACAAAGCGAAGGTAGTACAAGTATTGTGAACAAATATGTGACTGTCTTTAAAGGGCATGGTACACTACCTTACACTTACAAAATACAGCTCAAGGAAGATGCTAAACCTGTAGTGCATGCCCCAAGGAGAGTGCCAGCACCTCTTAAAGCAGGACTTAAAAAGGAACTGAACAGAATGACACAGATGGGAGTCATCGAGCGAGTGGAAGAGCCCACAGACTGGGTAAATTCCATCACATGTGTTAAAAAAAGAAACTCACCCTGAGTTACGTGTCTGCCTAGATCCTAAAGATTTGAATGAAAATATTAAAAGAGAACATTATCAAATCCCAAAGAGAGAAGAAATTCTGAGTGACATGGCCGGTGCAAAGTACTTCAGCAAATTAGACGCCTCGCATGGATTTTGGCAGCTGAAACTGGACCCATAAAGCAGCAGGTACACCACCTTTAACACACCATTTGGGCGTTACTGTTTTCTGAGGCTTCCATTTGGCATCAAAATCAGCGCCAGAGATCTTTCACAGAGCCATGGAGTCAATCATAGAGGGTCTGGAAGGAACACGTGTGTACATTGATGACATAGTTGTCTGGGGAAACACAAAACAACAACATGATGAGAGACTTGAGAAGCTGTTACAGAGAGTGAAAAAGTACGGACTAAAACTAAAAAGAGAGAAATGTCTTGTTGGAGTGACAGAAATGACATTCTTAGGAGACAAGCTCACAGCAAACGGCGTGCTTCCAGACAAAACAAAAGTGCAAGCCATACTGAATATGCCGGCTCCAACTGAATAAAAAAAGGAGTTTTGCGAGCAATGGGGATGGTTAACTTTCTGGGTAAGTTCATTCCCAATCTCTCCTCAAAAACTAAATGCCTCAGAGAACTGCTGCATCACAACGTTGCGTTCGAGTGGACCTCAAAACATGAAAAAGAATGGAAAGAACTGAAGAGAACTGTGACTGCTGAACCAGTTTTAACCTACTTTGATCCAACAAAACCAACCAAAGTCTCCACTGATGCATCAAAAGACGGACTAGGAGCTGTATTGCTACAAATGACTGGAGAAAAATGGCAACCTGTAGCATATGCATCAAGATCAATGACTGAGACTGAAAAATGCTATGCTCAGATTGAGAAGGAGACGCTGGGCCTAGTGTTTGGGTGTGGGAAATTTCACTCTTATGTTTATGGACTGCCCACATTCACAGCAGAAACTGATCATAAACCACTCATATCAATCCGTAAAAAGAATCTCAATGACATGTCGCCCAGAATCCAACGCATGATGATGACATTGCAGCGCTATGACTTTGACCTAATATACACGCCAGGTAAATACATAGTGCTTGCTGACACACTTTGTAGAGCACCAGAACTCAACAGTGGCACAGCTGAGAACACCACAGCAGAAGATATTGAAACACACATCAACATGGTCACTGCCTCACTGCCTTGCATCAGACACCATACTGCAGCAGATTATTAAAGAAACAGCAAAAGACTTCCATGTTACACAAGGTGTCTCACTGTGTAAACAACGGCTGGTCGAAAGGAGTTTGCCCACAGTTCTTCCCGGTGTGAGCAGAGCTGTGTATGTCAAAAGGACTCCTGCTGAGAAAGAACAGGATTGTTATCCCACAGACCATGCGCAAGGACATGCTTCACCGTCTTCATGAAGGACACCTGGGAGTGGAAAAATGTAAGAGAAGAGCACGTGAAGCCATCTACTGGCCAGGTATCAACAAAGACATAGAGGAAATGATTGAGAAATGTGACATCTGCCTCAGACACCACTACAAACAAGTCAAGGAGCCAATGCTGGTGGCCGACCTTCCCACTGCCCCTTGGCAAAAGGTGGGCACAGATTTATTTCAATCTGTATGGCAAGGACTATCTTCTTGTTATAGACTATTACTCGAACTACCCTGAGATTGTGCAACTCTCCAGCACCACCGCACAGTCTGTTATAGTGCACATGAAAGGGTTCTTTGCCAGACATGGAATCCCACAATGTGTTGTGAGTGACAACGGTCCGCAGTATGACTGTGGAGAGTTTAAAGAGTTTGCGAAAGCACTACGGATTCAAGCATGTTACCTCAAGCCCATTGTACCCACAAGCCAATGGTCAGGCTGAAAAGGGAGTACAAATTGTTAAGAGACTACTGAAGAAAGCCAAGGACGGTAAGACTGATCCTCACCTTGCTTTACTAAGCTACAGAGCTGCACCTCTGGAGTGTGGAGCGTCCCCTGCTGAGCTGCTTATGTGTCGCAAGCTCCGCACCACACTACCGCAATTGCAACCAAGGACGAAGACGATAACAACCTAGGATTAACAACAAAAAGAGACTCAAAATCAGACAAAAAATGGCCTATGACAGAGCTACAAAAAGTCTGGAACCTCTTTGTGAAAAGGACACTGGTGAGAATCGAGGGACCTAATTGCTGGGACAGAAAAGCGACCGTGCTCAGTGAAAGTCGGACCTAGATCTTACGTTGTGGAAACAGAGGATGGACATAAAGTGAGGAGAAACAGGAGGAGTCTGTTAAAGACTCATGAGGACACTGACAAACACGGTGAAACTGAATCTGAAAAACAAAATGATACACCAAATGCACACCAAGCTGAGCCTAATACCACAGCCTCTCAAATGACTGAACCAATCAGAAGGTCTACTAGACCTAGAAAACCACCTGAGAGACTTATTGAAAAAGTATAATGCTTTACATTGTTGCTTAGAGTAGAGTGCCTTGTTATTGTTATTGTTATTTCTTTATGAGGTACTTGTATTGTGCAACATGTTGACCTTTTGCATGTTCGTAAGGCTTTATTACAAGCCAAAGTTAAGTAAAAAAAAAAAAAAAAAAAAAAAAAGCTGTTTCATTAACCTTTGTTTTATAACTTTGGAAAGGGGATGTAATGATAGGCATTCTATTGAGTAACCACAAGGTGGCAGTATAACCTTTCCTGGTGTGGGATGCTGTTGTTGTAGAGAGACGAACAAGTAGACTGTTGTTGGACATACCATGTTGTGGATGTCTATAAAATAAAAATCATAGCTTGCAGCTCACAGAAGCTAGCAGCACAAATGTTCATGCGTGACTTCTTGAATAACAGAAATATATTAGGAATGAAAGGAAAACTGTAAGCTGAACTCTGAAATCAGTCCAGATGAATCACATCATTACTGTAAATGTCAGAATTGTTGGAGTTTGTTCAGTGGTTCATGCTGCTCGTCCTGATCTAGAAAGTATCCTGACATGATAAACCATGTGTGGCAGGACACAGAGGACTGATGGAATAAACGATGAAGCGACTACGCCACTCTGGCACTTTGCCAGAGATAATAACACAGGTCCGTGTGCAAGAAATGGCAGAAGACGTGGGTAAAACAATTATGAAATTTTATTAAAGATAAAATATCTGAAGCAACAATAGAAACAAAAATAAACTCAAAATGCAATATGGGTGACCTGCATTCTCAGACACAGCAAAGGAATAAGTACAGGAGCCGAGGTACAACAGGAGGGAGTAAGGGCACTAATAGGCCTCCACAGCACAGCACAATTTGGTTACACCTGTGTGGAAACACTCTCACTCACACACGCACACACACACACACGCCACTGCACACAGCACTTGTGAAGCAACACCACCACCAAAATCCGCCCACCTTCAGCACTCAGCTCCTGTAACAAAGAGATGGTGTGTTACACTTGAGGATGGTCGCAACAAAATCACTGGTAAATTCACGAACACACTGCATCTAGCACGTCAATGCAAGGGAGGTGAAGGCACTTTTAACCCTTAATCATGCCTTTCACCCATAAATACAAATCACAATATAATGAAAACAAACAAAAAGAAAGGAGAAGGATATTAAATCCCTCTTTTATACACAAAATAAACTTAATATACAATAAAGAATTATAAGAAGGTTATACCAACAAAATAAATTAAGCTTATTATCACTTCCAACACATACCACTGTAAATCGGTTGAATCAGATGTCTAGCACACGTTACCATTAAGTGCACCGGTGAACCAGAAAGCTGCGGGCTCGTTCTATCAATCCGCGGTCATTCTACAGAAACGTCCACTTTTGGTATGACAAAATGTCTTAAAATATATTTCTTTTTTTAACATTTAAACTTAGACCACATTATTATATTACACTTGGACTTTATGAATACACATAAATGACAGCTTAATGATTTTTTATTTTTTTTGTACATTTATTTAAAGATTGCATGTCCCCTTTTTTTGTCACTGGTGTTAACTTACTACTTTGGCATTTGTAAACATTTTAATGAAATATTATTTCTCAATTTTTTTCTGCACATTCAGTCAGAGTTACAGATTAATAATAATAATGCAAAAAAATAAGGAGATTATGTGTTATTTATTTTAATCAGGTTAGTTAAAAGTGTGATTGAATGATGTTAATTCAATTGCGCAACCATGTATTTGCTATAACAATAAAAATCTATGAAAAACAGTTATAAACCAGTAATGATGCAATCCTTTAAATCTTAATTCTTGAGTGTAGCAGAATTCAATTAATGTAAAATTATTATCATGTCACATATGACATTTTATTTAATGTGACAGACAAAAAACAGTAACACCAGTGACACAATGAATCACCAGTGACGTATACATAAGACCAAAGATCCTTAATTTTTCAACTAGAATTAAGTAGTTTGGACTAAATTTTTACATTTGGTGTACAATAAAAGACTATCGTTGACACTTAGTGAAAACAGTCAGAAAAAGATCATAAACAACATTTTAAAACTAAAGTCGCTGCACTGAATTTAGCCAAATCCCCTTAATTTAGCCATATCTGACCAAAGGAGGATTAACAATGAGAAAGAAAAGTTAGAATCATGTAATCTTAGTGCTTTTTTATGCAAAATAACTAAATGAATAGCTTTAAATAAAGTTTATCTATAAACGGGTAACACCAGTGACGGTGACACCAGTGATATTTTCATAAAAAGGTAACACCAGTGACAGTAACACCAGTGACATTTTTCATGAAAAATGCATTTTACAAAATGGCTGCTGCAAGGAATCAATCCACATGTTGTGAATCATGATATATTCACTAAATTAAGTAATTTAATCCATTTGTATTCTAGTTTTTTATAATTCCCTAGCAATAAAGTAGGTCACACCAGTGACTTCAACTAAAAGCTTCATATGAAAATATGATTTTATAATTAAAATATCTGATAACTGAAAAGAGACAGTGGACTTTCCATTGGCCTTTCTTCATTGATCTTCAGGAAATAGGAAGAAGGAAGTCAAGTGATGTCATCAGTGTGATTTTTTCTTTCAAAATAAGAGATTTTTGTTAAAGGTAACACCAGTGACACAACACCAGGGGACAACTACATTCATTAAAAAATGTATAATATTTATTTAGCATTTGGTTTTTTTATGTCATTTACATTATATATTTGATAGTTATGCATACATTATTGTATTTAAAATGGTAGAAAAACCTGTTTGTGAGCTCAAAATAAAGCACTTTCCCTCTGTACATGACTGTGGGGACGAGTACTTCTGTGGCGCTTGGAATTTTTATAATTAATTAAAAAACAAATATTGCCACATTGATGGCTCAGCAAGGTTTCATTGTTCAAATAACATATTGTTTCATATTAAAATATAAAAAAATTGTAATCCTAAAGTGTTTTTTAAGTGTAATATTTCTGTAAAGTCTAGGGACAGAAAAGTGGACGTTTCTGTAGAATGACCCCACAGGGGAGAACAAGGAACCGCTGATACGCAGCAACGCAATCTATAATACAATTAACAATAACATGAAACACTCTCTTTTATAAATAAACACTAACAAACTTTAAAACCACATACCGTATGCGTGCATCCGTGAGCTCACGTCAATAGTAATACAGCACACAACGGGAGACAACAAGTCTGTAGCGTCAGAAAACCGCATGTATTGAAACTACAAACAAATAGACGCAGCCCTTACAAACGTCATCTTGCACTAAACAAATGTATACAGCGGTTTCACTTACCTGCAAAAAGAAACCACGTCAACCAAGCACCAGCCGCAAGGTTTGTCCCAAGCTACAGCTCTAAAGAAAGATAATACTAATATGAAACAGCGCACTACTAACAGTTAGCCAACATCACCAAACATACCTGACCGGCGATTAGAAATGACGCAGAGCAAAGGGGCGTGACTCGTGACGCCATACCACCTGGCGGCCAAATTTATACCTGTCCACTGCACAGTGATAGGACAATCAATGAGCATAACCAACCCAATCCAACAGGACGACTCACATTAATTCTATCACACATGTTTTTCTACATGAACTGTGGTAATACCATGCTCTGAATTCATCATATAGTGTTTTGGTGAATAATGTCAGTGTTTTCTTTCTACATCTGTCATGTGATCGTCCCGCTGCTGCTCTCAGTGCTGCAATGAACACAAATAATTCAATATATTAATATACTTCACTTTCATCAGAGCAGAGAGAGTCAATGATGAAGTGTTTCAATAGAGGATGTCAAACATCCTCATGAGCTTCTTCTGCATCTAGCAGAACCTTCAGAGATGAGACCCATGTGATCTATGACCTTTGACCTTCCTGAAAGATGAGCCAATCCCACTCGATTGTGACCTCTGTCAGTATTTATACATGTTAAAGTGTTAGTTTACCCCAAAATGAAAATTCTGTCATTATTTATTCACCCTCATGTCATTCAAAACCCATGGTTCATCCTGAGAACACAAATCAAGACCTTTTTTGATAAGATCGGAGAGCTTTCTGTCCCTCTGTTGACAGCTACGCAACTAGCACTTTGACGCTTCAAAAAATTTCATAAAGAGATCATAAAACTAAACTACTCACTTTATATGATGAACAGATTTAATTTCAGCTTTTAATCACATATAAGCATTGACCAGCAAACATAACCAGAATAAACTCAACCAAAACAGCTTGACGCGTGAGAGACACAAGACTAAACTTCATTCATGAACCCGCGTAACACACGAGAATGAACCTCATTGGTTCTTGCCGAAGCTCAAACGTACTGCGTAACACACAAATGAATCTCTTTATAATGGCTATTTGCTTTTGTCACATTGTGCTGCTAGCTACTGGTCTAGACACGTTGTTTAGGTATTTGTGAATGTACCTGACACTGACACAACTTGTCCAAGCTTAGTGTAGAACCATGAATATTTCATCTATATTTTTCCATGGCTCCCTGCAGTACTCCATTCTGATTCATCAATCGTGCCATCTAGTGGTCTGTTGCACAATAACAACCTCTACAACTGTTAAAGGAACACTCCACTTTTTTTGAAAATAGGCTCATTTTCCAACTCCCCTAGAGTTAAACAGTTGAGTTTTACCGTTTTTGAATCCATTCAGCCGTTCTCTGGGTCTGGCGGTACCACTTTTAGCATAGCTTAGCATAGTTCATTGAATCTGATTAGACTGTTATTACTCGCTCAAAAATGACCAAAGAGTTTCAAAGTTTAATACTTTTCTGCCGTACTCTTGTTCAGGTCTAATCAGCCCTGCCTTGATCTGCAGCCAGGTGCTTCTCCCAATTATTTTGCTTGTTTTAAGCCAAACTCACTCAAACTCAAACCCAATTATATTAACAACAATTATGTTATTTTGTCTAGTAAAATAATCTGGATTGAAAACAAGACAAAAATACTAAGAAAGAAAATCAGTGTAAGAAAAATGGATTGTAGACCGAGGGAAGACACGTTTATTTATTTCAATTGCAATCTTTATTTCATAAAAGATTAAATTTATAAAGCAAAAGGTATATAGAAAGCTGTGTGTGTGCAGACATCCTGCGACTGATTCCATTTCAAAAATGGTTAGCTAAAAATGAAAGAAGCAAAGCATAAAAGTAACATCCAGAAATGCTATTTTTTGTAGGTCACAAGTCTAGGCTTTAAAAAACGTGTCTTTAAACAGCTCATCAGGAATAAAGCTTGTGTTTTCCAGCTGCTTAACTGCAGTCTTGTCTATTATTATCTGGAATGGCTCCATCTAAAGCAACTTACACATTCAAGGCCCAGAATGGTAGGAAAGACATTAAAGTACTCCATGTGACTCCAGTATGGAGAACCACAAGTGTCACGGAAATAGTAAATAAAGCATTTCATTAATTATTAACTAACTGTACAATACATATATTCATTAATAAATGTGTTTACAAATTAGTTAATCGATAAATAAATATGCTAAATTGCAAAGTAATTATTTATTTATTTATTTATTTATTTTAATGGTCAATAAAAGCAGTAATTATAAAAATAATTCATAAATTAAATATTAATCCATCAATAAATAGTTCAAATTAAAAAGGGATTTACTAAAAAAACCCATTCCTTGACACTTTGGGCCTTTTTATAGTGAATCGCAGTGCAAATTACCTATTGATGGATGGATATAACAAGCTTTCTGATTGGCTATCACCTGGCATGCCATATACAGACGTATAGATGCGGAAATGAGATGGTGATAGAGAGCTGAAATAACTAAATCAGCACACTAAATAAATGTGATGCGTATCGAAATGTGCTCATGGTGCTTTCGTGAACACTTGTGCATGTACATTGTGACTTTAAAGATGTTTTTCCTATTGTTCCTGACCTTGAATGTGTGAGTTACTTTGGATCTCAATGGAGGGACAGAAATCTATCAGATTTCATGAACAAGATCTTCATTTGTGTTCAGAAGATGAACGAAGGTCTTTCGAGTGTGGAACAATGAAGAGGAGTAATTAATGTCAGAAGTTAAATTTTTGGGTGAACTATCCCTTCAACATTAAGATTAATAAATAATATAGAATTATTGTTCATTCTTAGTTCATATTAATGTAGTTAACTAATATTAACTAATGAAACCTTATTACAAAGTGTTACCAAGAAAATCTATTTATTATTGATTAATTTCTGCGAGATGATGAACAGTTAAGAGATAACTGATAATTTCAAACATAATTTTGTTTAAATGTTTTATATATCTATCCTACTATATTATATAAGTATTCTTACACACACAAGGAACTGGTCTTACCACTTTATTTACAAAATAATATTATCCAAAGCGTGTTCACGCAACAATGCACTGCAAAAAAATACTTTTCTTACTAGATTTTTTGTTGTTTCCAGTCCATATATCTAAAAATTCTTAAATCAAGAAGCATTTTCTAGACAAGTAAAAATTGTCTTGCTTTCTGAAAAAATAAGTTAAAATGAAGTGAGTTTTTGCTTAAACCAAGCAAAACAATCTGCCAATGGGGTAAGCAAATTAATCTTGTTTTTGGTTTGAAATAAGATTATTTTGCTTACCCCATTGGCAGATTGTTTTTAGATATTTGGACTGGAAACAAGACAAAAAATCTGTATATAAAAATACACAGACAAAAAAGACAATACAAGTACAGATATGCTATATAGAATTATACAAGGAAACGTGACTAAGAGGTATGATATTCTACATACATACTGTATGAAAGAAAGACCATTAGGAAGAATATATTACCTTGGTGAAAAGCCTGTCTAGTCAAATGGAGTTTGTTCTTAGTTTGAGCATTTGCTAAGTGATCTGTGAGTTGGCATGTCTGTCTTAAATAGCTATGCATAGGTAGCCAATGATGTTGCATTAGAAAAGAGGTAGTAAAAGTTGGCAACTATTTGTCAGCAAAAATTTTAGCCACTTGTGAGGAAATGTTGTGGGCTTTTCTTTTCTTTTCTTTTATTTTCTTTACTATGGTGGAAACGGGCTTTCATAATTGATAAAGTAAAAAATATGATTCTTTAAATCATAATATTGAGAAAATTTCTCATAATAATGTCATAATAATGAGAAACTTTCTCGTAATAATGAGGAACAGATTTAATTTAGGCTTTCATTCACAGAACAGACAGACAGAGCTTTGTACTTTGTTTTAGCTCTTCAGATCGCAAAATTGAGTGGAAAATGAACATTAATGGTATTCTGCAAACGTGATCAATTTGTCCAAATAGGCACACTAGCGCACTTCTGGAGTAAAAGCCCAAACGGACGCTGTTCAGTGAAGCTGTGTGAACACAAATAAACTGCAGCAGACGTGACTGAATATGAGTGTAATACTTTTCAAAATATCATATGTTACCGATTTATTATTTTGCACTCCTGAAATAAATTATAAAATTAATGTCACTGCAACATAATTTTATCATAAACAGTGGTCAAATATTGAATCTAAAGAGCCCTATTTTAACGATCTAAGCTCATAGTCTGAAGCGCATGGTGCAGGTGCACTTAAGGTGTGTCCGAATCCACTTTTGCTAGTTTAACAATGGAAATAATGGTCGCTGTGCCCGGTGCATGGTCTAAAAGAGTGGTCCATAATCTCTTAATGAGTCATGGGTGTGTTTTGGACTTAAAGTCCCCATGACCCGGAAGTTGCAAACGTCTTTTTCAACCCAGAGAAGATCAGAGAAGGAACGCCATTCCAGACCGGAAGTAACTTTTCAGATTTTGATTAAAGATTACAGCGACAAACAATGTTTTTCTCTGTATTAACTTCAATGGATTAATTGTTCACCACAAGACTAAAAATATGCACTAACAAAGTAAATAAGGTCAATTTTGATTTCATTCCGACTTTAACGTGCAGTAAACCAATCACTGCCATTTCCTTTAAAACCCATGTGCGCTTGCACCAAGGCGGATTTGCTATTTCTATTGCGGAATTTGCAAATGCACTGCAAAAAATGCTGTTCTTAGAGTTTTTGTCTTGTTTCTAGTCAAAATATTTTAAAGTTCTTAAATCAAGAAGCATTTTCTTGACAAGTAAAAATTATTTTCTTGTTTTCAGGAAAAATAAATCAAAATTAAGCACGTTTTTCCTTAAAACAAGCAAAATAATCTGTCAATGGGGTAAGCAAAATAATCTTAGTCCAAACTGAAAACAAGATTATATAGCTTATTATTGGTTTGAAATAAGATTATTTTGCTTACCCCATTGGCAGATTATTTTGCTTGTTTTAAGGAAAAACTTACTTAATTTTGACTTATTTTTCCTGACAACAAGAAAATAATTTTTACTTGTCAAGAAAATGCTTCTTGACTTAAGAACTTTACGATATTTTGACTAGAAACAAGACAAAAACTCTAAGTAAGAACAGCATTTTTTGCAGTGTGGAAAGACTGAGCGCTTCTCCAGAGAGGAATCGTTTTATTTTTAATATTTAAAAATGGTTGTGTGCTGCTGCGTGTCCCTGTGTGTAACAAGCAGAGTGTGGGCGCATTGTGCACCAGCCTATAGGCCATTACCCATTATTACTAATTGTTACGAATGGAGACTCAGGCAGGGGATCCAAGTGCAGCGTTTATTTACAGTGTAAGCGTGGTCGTACAGGCAGGGTAAATCAGGAGCAAACAGGAACAGCAATGGACAGGCAGAGTCGTAGTCAGGGTACAGGCAGTAAATGGAGGCAGGCAGATAACACTCACAGGTAGGTATACAAGGCAAAGGTCAGGACAGGCAGCAACGGGTCGATAAACAGGAAACAGGCAGGATTGGTAACAGACAGGCAAACAGGATATAACGCTCAGAATTGTAACAGTGTTAACAAGACTTCGCGGTGAGGTGGTGTGTGTATGAGTCTTTTATAGTCCAGGTAATGTGTGGCAGCTGGGTGTGGTGATTAGTGTGGAGTGATTGTGAAGTGAGTGCAGGTGATGAGCAATGGAGGATCATGGGAAATGTAGTCCGGGATGTGACAGGAACAGACGTGATCGTGACACTAATACAACCAATGCGCCCATTTGGTCAGTGGCGCAGTGGTTTTCAGTTGCCTCAAAATAGCAACGCACCTGAACACACCTCATTTTCAGACCAGCATTGCGCGCACATACACACAAACACAAAACGACAACCAAGGATTCAGCATGTAAGACGTCTATGGTGTACAAGGACTTGCAGGAGTAGAAATTATAAATCCTCAATCACTTTTAGTCAGTTTTGATGAAACTACCCTGAGCTATCGCATCTTTTGTAAGTGACTAAAAGCCTTGTCACCCGACCTGAATGCTGCACGCTTATTCATGAAAACTTGTCATTTTCTATACACAAACAACAAAGGCGTTTGTCGGTTTTTGATGTAAAATCTGAACTCGCAATGCCTTGACAGCGGACAATACTGGCTTTTTTGACAAAACAGATTTAGGGTTCAGAGAATAACGCAGAATAAATGATTTTTTTTTTTTTAAAAGTGCCTTTTATTGATTTTTGCAAATGAACTCTTAATTTATTTTATTTTATTTTTTAAAAGAATATCCACAAGGCACCCTTGAAACTGAGCTCACTCTCTTACCATTTGTCTATGTTAAAGTAAAGTTATTGTAATAAGGCTCTCTTTTCATTATAGAGCATTTTCCTTACTGGTGCATAGAAGCACAGCCCCTATCCCATGCAACGTCAACTGGCGGCCCGCGGGCCAAATCCGGCCCGCCAGAGATTTCCATCCGGCCCCCAGAATAATACTGAATTCAGGAATAGCCTTGTAAGAGGAAAAAGTTTAGGGCTGGTCCGAATACCATTTTTTGACGAACATCGACTATTCGAAGCTTCGGAGAGAGGGGCTGAACATATTTTTCTCTCTAATAAAGGCAGGAATATGTGTCTTTATGTCCGTTTGCATTTTTATTATTTCGAGAACCGTTCATCCAATCGACTTCACAAGGGAGTGCAGTGTCGCATTTGGTGCAATATAGATGGACACGCGAGACGCGACACATTCAGAATTAATAAACTTTTAGTAAACTACAGTCAGAGCAGCGTGAGCAGGAAGCGGCTTATGCTCCGAGAACGGACACTGCACTAGTGATATAAAACGCACACACACAGGTCTGTTAAATTAAGCAGTACTTTTAAGGTAGTCTAATATTTTTCTGACTAACAAATTGGCACAGTAAGGGTATATTTAAATAAAGAAAAAACGAAATTTAAATAAAGAAAAAATGAAATTTAAACAAAGAAAAACGAAATTTAAATAAAGAAAAAACGAAATTTAAATAAAGAAAAACGAAATTAAGTTAAATTAAAAACGAGATTAATTTAGATTGATAATAACGGGTAAAAATGCTAATACATTTTGTTTCTATTATTCTATTTTCCACAATGTCAAAACACAAGCTCAGACAGGCACTTCGGTCCATACAAACTCTGCTGTTCTGCGCTCTAGCCAGAGAACACTCCCGTTGCTGGAACACGCGTCGGTTCTATTTCTAGCATGCACGCGTTTTCTGCGTGGCTCGAGCGCGCCTGAGACGCGTGTCTCAGTGTGCAAACTCCAACCTGTTAAATATGGGAGCCGAAATAAAAACGGACACGCCACGCAGCTGAGACGCTCACGCAGCCAGTGTGTCGCCGGCCTTATTCAAGGCGGAATGAGAACCGGTTTTTATTTTTAAATCTAACGGGAAAAAAAGCCTTCTGAAAAGTAGCTTGTGCCATAGCCTGCCTTCAGTCAAGAATGACGATAAACGCGTTCTCTCATTGAATATCTTTTATTGTTTCACGTGCTCATTTTTTCACAAATGTCAAAATTTTCCTTGCCTGGGATTTGCGCACAATTGCGTGACAGTGATGGACAGCTTGACAGCCTCACAAATATGAAGCCTAAAATATCGCTATCGCCCCCTGGTGGCTTGCAGCAGTACAGGTAATATGTAAAAAATAACATAAATTTGGAATTAGAATTAGTATATCAAATAATAACATATTAGGATACAATTCGAATTTTATTTTATATTACGAGTATCTGGCCCTTACAGTGTCTGCAGTGAAGATTTCTGGCCCTTGGACAAATATAGTTGATGACCCCTGCCCTATCCACTTCAGTTTTTCTGTTGCATGCAAAGCATAAGATACAAAGTGTAGTTGCAGGCTGTAACACCTTTTGCAGGCTGCAACACATTTTGCACATTATAACACATTTTAGTAGCTAAAGCTTGAGACCTTTACGTTAGTTTCCACTTCTAGCTATACTTAAAAATACATCTTGGTCTCAATTCTCAGAAACTCAGCTGAAAATCATTTAAATATTATTTCCAGATACAACCGAAGACAAAGCTTCAACCTCGCTTGTAAGCTGTTCCAATTCACACTTAAAAGTATTCAAAGCATATGATTGTTTAATCAGCATAATCAATTTCGGTAATTTAATCATCTCCTTGGCTGTCAAATCAATCTTCAGTTGTCCCATCTTAGTTCTTCTTCTCCTTCTTGGCCTGCTTCTTCAAGATTTCGTCTTGTTCTTTTTGCAACCCTTGCAAAAAAGTTGTTTTTGTTCATTTGGCAGAATTTTGTCAGTTCATCTCATTAGTTGGACCAAGAACAACAAATAAAATGATGAATATACTTAAGGCAAGATCACTATAAACAAATATCTCTTTTATTAAACTCATGGATTCTGATCTCAGTTGATTTCACTCAAAAAATTGGCCAACATTGGCTCTTCACAGACAGAAGTGGTAACTTTCGGCAAAGCTGCACGTAAAGGCCTAGATATAATACACAGTATAAACCCTTCAAGAGAATGATGGACTAGTCATGGGCCTAACACAACCAAACAAAATATTAATAAATCATAAAACCACACACTTTTCAATAAACAAATCAAGGTGGGAAAAACGGTGATCAGTTGCAAAGGACAAAACTCTAAAAAGAAAAGAAAATAATCAAAACAAAAATACAAGTCAACCCATACAAAACAATATCACATCCTACTGAAAACATTGTTATATCTAAATAAATCATTAAAAACATCACATCATAACATTTTTGTTCAAATAGAAACCTCTGTCCTCACCAATACATATTAGAACCTGCTAACTATTTCAACATTAAAAGTTTAAAAAAATACCTTTGATGCATTTTAGCTGATTTGAGAAGCCACTGGCAGTTCAACGATTATACGCCTCCTAAAACAAGAATACTAATTTACTTCTCTACACAGAGTCATTTATCTTAATGTGTACAAAGGTGTGTTTCTAGATTTAAACTGGGTGAGCGAGTCTGAGCCCCGAACATTATCAGGAAGGCTATTCCAGAGTTTCGGAGCCAAATGTGAAAATGCTCTCCCTCCTTTAGTGGACTTAGATATCCTAGGTACAACCAGAAGTCCAGAGTTTTGTGACCTTAGAGAGCGTGAAGGATTGTATGGCGATAGAAGATCGGTTAAGTACACAGGAGCTAAACCATTTAGAGCCTTATAGGTCATTAGCAATACTTTATAATCGATACGGAACTTAATAGGTAACCAGTGTAGAGATGACAAAATTGGTGTTATATGATCATATTTTCTTGACCTGGTAAGAACTCTAGCAGCTGCATTTTGTACTAATTGTAGCTTGTTTATTGATGAAGCAGGACAACCAGCTGATAATGAATTACAGTAATCTAGTCGAGACGTCATGAAAGCATGAACTAACTTTTCTGCATCAGAAATAGATAACATAGTCCGTATTTTAGCAATGTTTCTGAGGTGGAAGAAGGCTGTTTTTGTAACATATGAAATATGATTTTCAAAGGACAAAGTTGCTGTCTAATATAACACCCAGGTCTTTAACTGTTGAGGATGGAGTAACAGCACATCCTTCTAAATGCAGATTGTAGTCTGAGAGATTCCGTGTACAGGTTTTTGGTCCAATAAGTAATACTTCAGTCTTATCTGAATTTAATAGAAGAAAATTACTAGTCATCCAATGTTTTACTTCTTTAACACACTCTGTCAGTTTGGATAATTTAGAGATTTCATCTGGTCGTGATGAGATATATAACTGAGTATCATCGGCATAGCAGTGGAAACTAATTCCATGTTTTCTTATAATATTGCTGAGTGGCAGCATGTATATTGAAAATAGCAGAGGGCCTAACACAGATCCTTGCGGCACTCCATAGTTTACTATCGTTATCTTAGATTTTTCCCCATTTAAATAGACAAAATTGTGACGGTTTGATAGGTATGACCTAAACCACTGTAATGCCTGGCCCTGAATACCAGTGTAATTTTGTAGTCGATCTAGGAGTATTTTATGATCTATAGTGTCAAACGCAGCACTGAGATCAAGTAACACTAGCATTGAGACACAGCCTTGGTCAGAAGCTAGAAGTAAGTCGTTTGTAATTTTAACGAGCGCAGTTTCTGTGCTATGATGAGACCTGAATCCTGACTGAAATTTTTCATAGATAGCATTTTTTTGCAAGAAGGAGCATAATTGGACCGACACTACTTTTTCTAGTATTTCAGACATAAATGGAAGATTTGAAATGGGTCTGTAATTTGCTAATACATTTGGATGTAATTGTGGTTTCTTAATGAGAGGCTTAATAACTGCTAGCTTGAACGGTCGTGGGACATGACCTAGAGATAAAGATGAGCTGATAATATTGAGAAGAGGCTCTTCTGCTACAGGTAACAGTTCTTTCAGTAGTTTAGTGGGTATTGGATCTAATAAACATGTTGTTGGTTTAGACGCAGTAATAAGTTTATTTAGCTCTTCCTGTCCTATAGTTGTAAAGCACTTCAACTGTTCTTGAGGGGTGATAATTGAGGCTGAATCATAAAACTCTGTTAAAGGTTGTACATTTACAATTGTATTTCTGATGCTTTCGATTTTCTCAGTAATGAAATGTTTTATTCTGGTGATGTCTGTTTATTTGTTAATCTAGCTACTGTACTAAACAAGAACCGTGGATTGTTTTGGTTATTTTCTATGAGTTTGCGGAGATGCTCGGCCCTGGCTGCTTTAAGAGTCTTTCTATAACGAGACAAACTTTCTTTCCACGCGATTCTGAAGACCTCTAAACGAGTTTGTCTCCATTTGCGTTCTAGATTGCGAGTTTCTCTTTTGATAGCGCGAGTAATACTGTTGTACCATGGAACAGTATTTTTCTCTCTAACCTTTTTTAATCTCATCGGTGCAACAGTATCTAATGTACTAGTAAAAATGGTGCACATACTGCTAGTCATTTTCTCAAGATCATTTGTGTGTTTGGGTATGATGAGCAGCTGAGACAGATCAGGCAGTTTATTTGTGAATTTATCTATAGTTGTTGGGAGAATTGTTCTGCCTAGTCGATATCGCGGTGCAATTTGACAAATCATCAGTATGCAGTGCGCATGTTACAAGGTAGTGATCAGAGATGTCATCACTTTGCGGTAGAATTTCTATATCAGTAGGATTTATTCCATGTGATATAATTAAATCTAGAGTATGATTAAGACGGTGAGTGGGTCCAGTGACGTTTTGTTTGACCCCAAATGAGTTTAGTAAATCTGTAAACGCAGCCCCTAATGCATCATTTGTGTTGTCTACATGAATGTTAAAATCTCCAACAATCAGCGCTTTATAAACGTTGACCAATAGGTCTGAGAGAAAGTCTGCAAACTCTTTTAAGGAAATCAGCATAAGGCTCTGGAGGTCTATAAACGGTAGCCAAAGCAAAAGATAGTAGCGACTTTTACTTATATTTACTTATATTTTACTTATATCTGAGAGTGAGAGTTTCATTGACTTATTTCAACTTAAGTCAATGAAATAAGACCAAAAAAATATATATTAAATCTGTGTTACCTCTGTGGCATTTCATATAGCCTATTAGTTTAAAAGCATGCACATTTGGAGAAATATTGATGGATTCTCATATGTTTATGTCAATTTTCTATCCTGAGGAGTAATATTTATTTAATATTTATTGTCATCACAGTGAGTGCTGGATACTGTGTTTTCAATTCATACTTGCAGCCGGAGGGCGCTCTGTGCACATTTAGTCCACAAATTAATCTAAAGAAGAACAGGCCATCTGACATTCCAGGAACTAACAGAGGCTTCCAGAGATCGATAACCATGGCTTTTACATACAGATAAACACTTTTGAAGACAATAAATACATGATTGAGACGATGTATGCATGTATTGACTCAGAATTTGCGCCTGAATAGCGCTCGCTCCGTGGGCGTGGCCCCATTAGCAGATAATGAGCTGAATCACGGACTTCTGATATGTGTCTCTTTACAGATTACATAAAAAGAGAATTTTTGTTTTCGATTTGACTTGCATGATTTAAAACCTGACATTTGAACGTTTCTTTAGACATCAGTGTAATTTTTTTGTGATTAGTATTCACTAAGTTACAGTTCATTTTCTGAGAACTATCAGATTGGACTTCGTTCAGAGCAGACTGTCCTCCAAAAACAAACAACCCTATAGGTCGCTTTTTTAAGCACCATATTACGACCTATATTTACGTTTTGAAGTCATGCACCCTCTAGTGGGCGTAAAAATAATGACAGTGTCGTGTTACGTCTGTCGTCATGAATGACGTATGACTGTCATTACCAATCAAAATGCGTGTTCATTTAAATGCAATGTGTGGAATTTTTACACCACTTCTCCTATTTCCATTTAACAAAATTACGTTTTATTAATGACTACACCCACCCCACCCCTAAACCTACCCTTAGTGATTTATAGTGCATTTACTCTTTATGAGCACATGTGTTCCTGGGATCGAACCCATGATCGCGTGATCACATGATTGCATATTGTTATTGCAATGCTCTGCCAGTTGAGCTACGCGAAACCCGAGATATGACACAGATAAAAGGAAACAATGCATTAAAATGAAAGCAAATGCTCTTATGGGTCGTATTTCATGAATTAAAGTGAAAGTATCTTGTTGTCGATAGGGGCGCAACTATAGTAAACGCTCTTATGAGTCGTATGTCAGGGAAGTGACAAACGACATATATGGTCGTATTGGTTGGAGAACATGTTGTTCAGAGGGAGACGAGAGATCACGCATCATGTTAGTTTCCTTTATTTTGCAAAAAGCACAACATTTTGTTTTTACTCTGAGTGTACACAAATAAAAGAAGATATTCAACAGATTAAAATGGTGTATAACTCTTAATTGTATGTGCAACATTGACAGAGTATTTTGAGTCTCGTTCACACTGGTAAGAAAAAAACCGAGGTGGTATTCCGGCGATACCTCCAACTCAAGGGAGTTAAGTGGGCAGAACACAGACTGGGATTTGAGGTTTGACTCACTAGTCATATGGTGTGAAGCGTCTTGGAGATGTTCTCTGACAGAAGATCAGCTCCGGTTCTGCTGGGGTGCAGGCCATCAGCACGGAAAAGCCTAGGACGCTCCCAGAAAAGATTCCAATTATTTATAAAGAGCAGCTTCTGTTCATTACACCAAGACTTCAACCATTCATTTAAAGCAAATAATCTACTGAACCTTTCATGTCCATGATCTTCCCAGCCTCAGTGGAATATAACAAAGAGGGTTGCTGGTTGACAAAGAGTGAGCATTATAGAATAAACCGATAAACGATAGTGGTGACGTTTCTGCCGCATGGGTAATGGCGGATGCAGCAGGTGTTGAGGATGCCGTAGGAGTGGTTGTATGGAGATCTTGAAGTGACTTTACCAGTTCTTCCGTGAGGGAGATAAGTCGGTTGAGCTGGTGCTGATGGGCAGCGAGTTGTCTGGCCTTGGCTGACATCGTTGCACACAGATGAGAGAAAGCCGCTGGATCTTGTCCTGGCAAGGTCTTCTGTAACGAGTCGTCACACAAAGTGGGATCCATAAGCAGGCTTTATTAAACAGTGTTCGTAGTCCGACAGGCAATGGTCAAAACAACAGCAAGCAGGTACAGCAGAGAGCAGACAGAATCATGGCCGTGGTACAGGCAGTGGGTCAGGACAGGCAGATATCAATCACAGGTCAGAATCAAAGCAAAGAGTCCAAAGGGCAGCAGCAGAGAATCGTAAACAGGGATCAAACAGGGTCAACAATAGGCAGGCTAACACAATAAAGAAATGCAAACCGTAGTAATAAAAGACCTTGCAATGACTGTAAGGCTAAGAGCAGCTTAAGTAGTCCAGATAATGAGCTGTAGCTGGGTGTGGTGATCAGTGCCAAGGTACAGGGCTGATGGGAAATGTAGTGTGTGTGTGTGTCAGTATTCTGGCGAAGGCGCCCTCCAATGGCCAGAGGAGGGAATCACGGAGTTCGTCTCTGTGATATATATATATATATATATATATATATATATATATGTGGGTCAAAGACGAGACGTCACCATTTTGGTGTCCGCATCAAATACAATTTACAAAAGTGATTTTACATACAAAAAAAAAACATATTAAATGCAAGTAAAATGTCTACTTTCATGTTTCAAATAACTTTTGTGAAAATACAATGACAAAATATTAGTTAAATAGTGCTCCTATATGTAAAATTGTCATTCAGCGTAATGGTCCGGACTATGATTTTACTAATACATTTTTAAATAAACGTATAAAATACCATGTTAAAAAAAATATTTGCTTCCTTGGCATGTTCACATAAGTGTTGGCTGTATTATATTAATAGGACTATGTGTTATTTTTTTCGTTAAATATTGAAATAACTAGGGGACTTTTGTCCCGAGTATGCAGTTTGTCAGAGGTCATTCAGTGTAACGGGATCAGGAAGCCATTTTGAAATTAAATAAACAACCAATAGTCATCAAGCAGTCTGTGACATCATCAAAAGGCCCCCTGAAGACCGTGTGGTGATTTAGCAAGGTAAGTTTATTGCTCTTAAATATTTGATAATTTCACCTTTTCATAGTGTGGTTCATAGAGTTACAAAAATGAATGTCATTCAGTGAAATGCCAAAAAACACTTTTATTGTAAGATTTTTTGAAAAATAAGTAGATGTTGTGAATAATGATGATTAACCTTTCTAGTCAAGTTCACTGTTTGATATAGGTGGCTAGTTGTTAGCTAGCAATATTAGCTTAAGTAGAAGTTTCGTCATTCAGGGTAATGTTTTGTCATTCGGTGTAATGCAAATTGTCTGTTACACCACAGTGTCATCCATTACACTGAATGACAGTGTCACTGTTTAGATAACATTTTTAGCATTTTATTTATATTTCAGATAAATGAGGGATGTTTAGCACAAAAAAAAATATATCAAAGTTTATAAATATTAATGTTTTAATGCATTTTTGTCTTTTTGGTACTGATTTCTTTTAGATGCCCACAAACAAAGAGAGAGTTTCTAGGCACCGGCAGAAAGTTAATGCAGACCCAGTAGCTAGGGCAGCGCTTTTAGCAAGGAGACGAGAAAGGTATTGAGGAGTGCAATGTCAAAATAATAGGGCTGGGTTTAAAAAGATAGATTTCTCGATTTTAATCAATTCTAATTTTGAAGAAACAATACTGATTTGTAAATCCCAAGAATCGATCTTTCAGTCTATGCTGTTTTCAGCTGATGTTAATCAATATCAAATTGATTTGAAATTTAATCAAATCGTGAAATTTGTGTCAAAGCCTAGCCCTAATAGTTTACTGCTGTTTTTAGATAGAGACTCCACCCTATACCACAAGTTAAAGGTCCCCTAGAACATGTTTTTAAAAGATGTAATATAAGTCTAAGGTGTCCCCTGAATGTGTCTGTGAAGTTTCAGCTCAAAATACCCCATAGTTTTTTTTAATTAATTTTTTTAACTGCCTATTTTGGGGCATCATTAACAATGCACTGATTTACACTCGACCCCGCCCCCTTCAATCGCGTCTGCCCTGCCACACGAGCTCTGGACTATATTACAGCGCATTTACAAAGTTCACACAGCTAATATAACCCTCAAATGGATCTTTACAAGATGTTCGTCATGCACGCTGTATGCATGCTTCGAATTATGTGAGTAAATGATTTATTTAGGATGTTAACGGTTGTTTCTCTATGAGTTTGAGGCTGTGCTCCGTGGCTAACGGCTAATGCTACACTGTTGGAGAGATTTATAAAGAATGAAGTTGTGTTTATGAATTATACAGACTGCAAGTGTTTAAAAATAAAAATAGCGACGGCTCTTGTCTCTGTGAATACCGTAAGAAACTATGGTAACTTTAACCACATTTAACAGTACATTAGCAACATGCTAACAAAACATTTAGAAAGACAATTTACAAATATCACTAAAAATATCATGATATCATGGATCATGTCAGTTATTATTGCTCCATCTGCCATTTTTTGCTATTGTCCTCGCTTGCTTACCTAGTCTGTTGATTCTGCTGTGCACATCCAGACGTTCTGCCCTCTCTAAAGGCTTGAATATGAGCTGGCATATCGTTAGCCTCATAGCATAATTGCCTAAGTATCATTTGAAAATGAATGACTTAGGCAATTATGCTATGAGGCTAACGATATGCAAATATTGGGGGCGGAGCCCCCGACTGTTACTTAACAGTCGGTGTTATGTTGAGATTCGCCTGTTCTTCGGAGGTCGTTTAAACAAATGAGATTTATATAAGAAGGAGGAAACAATGGAGTTTGAGACTCACTGTATGTCATTTCCATGTACTGAACTCTTGTTATTCAACTATGCTGAGGTAAATTCAATTTTTGAATCAAGGGCACCTTTAAGAGAGGCCACTGAGGGGATTCTCCGCCCATAATACCAATCCTAATAACATGTAATTTATATTGCCAAACAGAAAGTATTTTTAATTAATAACACGGTTTATATAGATCTATGTCAGTAATTTTATGTCAATAATTACATGTAATCTGCATTTCAGCTACCAGAGAAGAAAGCAAGCTGCCTTGGCTGCAAATCCTGATCACCCGTCAATCAGGAATTTATCAGATGCTGTAGCTGAGAAGAGGCGAAAGCAATGGAAGGAAAATCAAAGAAAACACAGGGCAGAAGCAAAACGTATAAGGGCAGTTCTGGATCTTACACCAGATTCCTTTGAAGAGCCTCTTGAGGAAAATATTGAAAGACCCTCTCCTGCAGAACCCACTCACCAGCCTCGGTCTCAGCCAGAACCACCACTGGCATTTTCCACCCCAAAAGAGAATAAAGAAAAGCTGTCTAACAGGTGCAAAAGACTGAAAAAGCTAAATTTAAAATTGAGAAAACAGCTCTTCCAATTGAAAAAACAACTAGCCCAAGCTCAAAAAAAAAAAAGAAAAGTTAAGGAAGGATTTACAAAGGTCAAAGAAACAGAGTAGGGTGAAAATGGCCAGTAAGAGGAAAGGGAATTTGAAGGAAAAGTCAGCACGACGAGAAAAGGTCCATTCTTTTCTCAGCAGAGATGAGAACAGCCGACAGCTGTCTGGTAAGAAAGATACTGTAACGAAAAACAAAACTAAACTTCAGAGACTCATCCTCACCAAAACACTGAAAGAACTCCATGGAGAGTATAACTCAGAGGTGGCCAGAGAGGACTCCATATCCTACAGACAGTTCTTACGTTTAAGGCCATTTCACATCACTGAGCCAAAAGCAAATGATCGGAACACATGTGCTTGTATAGATCACGAGAATGTTAAACTTCTGGTCGAAAAACTCAAGCAAAAAGGGTTGCTTAAAACATCAAGCACTTCTGAGCTAATAGCAGTCCATCGTCTGTGACCCCCGCCAAAGAAACTGCATGTACCGTGTATGTGCCAAGTGCTGCTATAATGAAATTGAGGCTGATGTGCCTGAAGAAACTGTAAAGATTATGTGGCAACAGTGGGAGAGACAGAAGACTGTAGAAGGGGATAAGCCATTCACCAACATTGTGAAGAAGACAATCAATGGGACTTGGGATGATCTACTGAAAGTCTTTAATAGTAAGCTTGACTCTCTAGCAAGACACCAGTATAATTGGCTCCACCAGGCAGAACAGTGTAGACGTCTAAAAGAGACCCTGTCTGATGAAGAGGCTGTACTCCACATGGACTTTTCAGAAAACTATGCCTGCAAATTGGCCACTGAAGTGCAGGCATTTCATTTTGGTGGCAACCGAAGACAGGCTACCATTCACACAAGTGTAGCATACACAAGTAAGAGTCACCAGTCCTATGTTACAATGATGAGCGTGTTATCTGGGCTCACCTCAAACCAGTACTGCAGAATTTGAGGGAACAAAATCTTTCAATCACCACACTACACTGCATGAGTGATGGCCCAGTCACCCAGTACAGAAATCGCAAGAATTTTTACCTGCTCAGCACAGTTCCTTTTCTCTTTGGGTTCAAAAAAGTGACATGGAACTTCTCAGAGAAAAGTCATGGCAAAGGGGCACCAGATGGAGTGGGTGGTGCTGCCAAGAGATGTGCTGATGACTTTGTACGAAAGGGAGGAGATATCCAGGACCCAAAAGATCTCTTCAATGTCCTTCAAGACAAAGCATCAAGCATCAAATACTTTTGGATTGATGAGACTGAGGTAAGCAGATATGACGAAGCTGTTCCAAATGAGCTGCCACTTGTGAAGGGCACTTTAAAAATCCACCAAATTGTGGCAGACAAGCCTGGGATGATCCACCATCGAGAGTTATCCTGTTTCTGCTCCAGAATAAATGCTACTTGTGAATGTGGACCATCAGTGCAGATCGACTTCCAAACCCTCCAAGAGGTCAGTGGAACAAATACAGAAGCCTCTGTGACATTGGAACCTGATGATGACTTATCCGGCAATTTTGTAGTGGTCCTCTATGATGGCAAGCCCTTTGTTGGGCAGGTTTTGGGGGTTGATGTGACATCTGAAGTGAAGGCAATAGTGTCTGAACCTGAGCCATTAACCCTGAGGAAGTCCAAACTCACTACAGCAGACTGGGAGAAATTTATTGAGTAGGCATCTCTCTCTCTCACACACACACACACACACACACACATTGATTGTATTACCACCATCTCTGTTCTTGATGAAATCTCTAAATCACTATTCTCTGTTATTGATAAAATGAAATTGATTGTATTACCACTTTTTTCACAATTGTGAAGGTGTGTGTGTGTTTGTCCTTCAAGTTCCAAGTTCTCAATGAAATGAGAGATATAGATTATACAGTATTACCACCTGTTCAGTTAATTTTTACGAATATGATATGCATTGTGGAATAAAATGATTATTCATTTCAGCATCTGCCTCTTTGATTTGTTTAGGAATTAAATGATACAGAATAATATTCAAAACATTGCAATATGGAAACAATGACACTATTTTCTCCATTTTTGTCAAAAATGTCATTCAGCGTAACAAACCATGGTCATTCGGTGTAACAGATATATTTATGTAGAAATGAAACAATATATTTATTCCGAGCTGTACTTATTAAAATATGTAAAATAATATGTGATCTTACAAAATTTTATTTGATTTTAATTGATTTTCACTTCCTTACAAAAACTTCTTTGTGACAAATGGGTAAAACCTAATGGTTTAAAGGATATTGGTGAAGTATAATGCTTTAAAATGACAAATAATTAGTATTTGGGGTCTGCACTGTGATCTTTAAATAGAGTCCTGTAATATGTCATCAGATAATAGTTTTTCTAAAAATGTCTGATAATATTTTTTTGCATAAAAATATTGTTACACTGAATGACATTTTAGTGGGTGTCTTCTGTAAAATCACAGTAAAATGTATGGTAGTAATTATTTTTTGCTCAGAAAAATATAAAGTTAAACAGGACATATTCTAATGTATGTGAAAAAGACAAAATTTAAAGCTCTTTTACCCTTTTATTTTTTTTTATGCTTTAAACCCCTTTTCATCTTTGACCCATATATTTATATATATATATATATATATATATATATATATATATATATAATGTATATATATAATGTATATATATATATATATATATATATATATATATATATATATGTATATATATAATATATATATATATATATATATATATATATATATAATGTATATATATATATATATACACATATATATAATATATATATATATACATTATATATATACATTATATATATATATATATATATATATATATATATATATATATATATATATATATATATATATAAATATATGGGAAAAAAAAAATTGTAAAGCGTTTTCTTACTCAAAAACCATATGTTTATAAAGTTTAATGTTTTACGTATTTGAAGAGCAGAGAAGAGTCTGATATGTCCCGTCTAGTTGTAGCCAATATGCTATAAGGATGTAATGTAACGTTTATTATTATCAAATTTAATATAGCACAATTCGACTTGCTCTGGAACAAATAATAGATTAATAAGACCAAAGATTGCCCGTTCTATGTACTCAAATTGAATTATGTCTCATGTTTAACCACTATAAGAGCCAGCGGCAAATCCCCGAGGCACTGGCCGGGATGAAGCTGTTGTCGGCGGTTACAGAAGCACTGAACGGCCGTCGAGCTTGCATCTCCGAAAACGTCAAAACAAATTGTGAAATAGGCGCTGTTATTAAATATGAGTCACATATTTCAGGTCTAAACAACTACATTCTCGCCTAAAAAACTATTAAAAGTACAGTTCGTGGTACAAGAAGTAGTATTTGTAAAAATTACGGTTGATTTGATCGGCCGCCATGACGGTCACTTCAAGCGGAGTGATACAAACGGTGAAAAGGCAGTTGGAGTGCTGTTATCACTGAAATATCGCATGGCTATCAGCCAATCAGATTCGAGAACCAGACAGAACTGTTGTATAAATATATATATATATAATGTGTATATATATATATATATATATAATGTGTGTATATATATATATATATATATATGTATATATATATATATATATATATATATATATATATATATATATATATATATATAATGTGTATATGTATATATATATATATATATATATATATATATATATATACATACACACACATATATATACTGGGATTTTTATGCCCACGGAAATAATTTAATATAGCAACACATTCGTTACCAATAGGTGGGTGAGTAGAGACACAGGCAAAGGATTACAAAGATTAAGAGGCAGCTTTATTAAAGTGTACCAAAGTTAAAAACCGTCACATTATCTCACAAGGGCTCAATATTCACAGGTCACAAAAAAGACACTTTACAAAAGCTACAATATACATAAACAAATAAAAAGTTTAAATATGGGAGATGGTCTGCCGTAACCCTTAATTCTCACACCACAATTAACCATAAACCAAATCACTTCAACCTATGAAGCACGGCACTCAATGTGGACACCATTAAACGAGCAGCCAACTTCCTTCCCTTTTTCTGTAAAATACAAAGAGGAAATACAACACCACACTTTGTAACAAAGACTAACTAAAATTTAGACTGACAAAGGAAACATCAGTGTGTTTACAATTCAAAATAAAAACAAAGGTTGAACAAAAGAAAACAAGAACATAAACCAGACCACAATCACCCGCACACTCAAGGCACAAAATGGCCAAAGAATTGCCTCTCTTGATGCATGTCAACAAACTACACATAAAAACTCAGTAAATAAACATTCACTGAAGAAGCAGAATGAAGCAGGGACGGCACACCAAACATCATTCCATTCATAAATGGTGAACTCCCATAAAGGGGCGGTACAGATGACAACGCATCCCAGGGAACCAACGCCCTCCCATTTTATACCATAACACTCCGGTTCTGATAGGTTCACTGTTTTTCCCTGACATCACCCAATGAACAACCAAGGGTATACTTCACACTGCTACATATATAATATATAAGAATGTTAAAATTACATTAGGTTCCTGTGACGGGTAGGTTTAGCAATAGTGTGGGGACTGGACATACTATAGTGACTTTTAAGATTTTGTCAAACATTCTTATTTATGATTTTTAAGATGTTGTCTTTGTGAGGTCTGACTAAAGGACCCCACAATATCGTAAATTCTTCATCTTAGTATCTTTGTGGACCCCACAAAGTAGTATAAACAAGGGTGAGTGAGTGAGTGAGTGAGTGAGTGTACATACATTTTCATACTCCTTCATACAGTTAAGGACGAGAGAGGACCAGGCCTGAACTTTATTTTATATTTTATTATGTTTGTGTGGCCGGAAGACGTCCGTGAGGGTCTGCCGGCATTACTTTTGTTCTGTATTTGTTTATTTTGAATTAAAGTTTTGTTGAATGTTCGCCAGTTCCCGCCTCCTTCTTCCCGTATATACGAACCGTGTTACAGTGATAATTTATTGAGTTATTTATAAGCCCGAGGGATGAACCGAGAGTTAAATTCAACATAAAAAAAGAGGAAAACATAAAGGAGATTTAAGCCACTTTTATTTGTGGATGAAAATTTTTCCATATAAAGAAATCATGATCATATTAAAAAGATCACGATTTTGGGTTTTCATGATAAACAAATAATATCTTTATTGGGTCAGATTAATAGGGTTAAAAATAAGAAATTAAATCAACCCAGAATTTATTGTTTACAGTACAATCACAAAATAAATCGGCAGCTGTTTCTTAAACACAACCACAAAATGAAAAAGTTTAATCAATATCAAGATATTTACAGATAGATAAATGAAACCTGTAACTCATATCTTTTAAGTTGTCTTTTAAAAGCAGGAGAACTGTGATTTATTTCTCACTAGACACTTTCTTTTTCTACATTGTACATATAATTTAAATTTTCATATGTTTCTGCATGTTTTTAAGCACAAAGATGTAATAACAATTATTAGTTTATAATTCCAGCAAACATTTCAGGCAGGAGAAAGAAAGCATTTGTCTTATTTCTTCATTTTCTCAATTTTGACTTGGACCTTCATGATGTTATGCTGATACTTTAAAGATGCTGGTTTGAATTCAATCAAAGCTTCTTCATACTCTTTCAGGGCCTTCTCAAGTTTATCACGCTCAATGCTCCCAGCAATGGCCTCAAAAATCATGTCGATCCCCAAAAACACCACTGCCAACCCAACACTAGCCAATGCCCCTGTTGCGATTTTACCAATCTTACTTACTAAGTTTGCCAGAATATCTCCATTATTAATTAATACACTAACTACAGCAGTAGCTTTCAGACCTTCAACACCACAAACTGCTTTGATAGCTATCAAAAGGCCTTTCAGTTGTTCAGGAGGCAGAGACAGGTTTAGCACTTTCAGTTTCTCATACAGGGTGGGTTCCAGCTTCTCCTTCAGCTCTTTGTCAATCTTCTCTACCACTGCCTGGATCTTATGCATGCATTCAATCATCACATTACAGTTCTTCTGGAGTGAAGCTTCCTCATTCAGCTCGATATGTTGGAAGGAGCAATTCAAGTGCTCGTTCATAACATCAATTAGTTCATTGGTGGCATAGAAGTTGCTCTCCATCAGATCTTGAAACTGTTGACTTTTGCGGATGAGCTCCTCCCTTCTTTTAGGATTATCAGGATAGAAGATGTCACTCCACCCCATTTTTCTTTATACTAGGATCCTTAAGAGAACCAAATGATTGATAAACATTAAGTTAAAGGTACTGTATGTATGAATCAGAAAACCCTTGTTATTAGTGACACCGGTGGCCGTTAAATGAACTGCAGATGATCCTCACTCTCTCGCGCACGTGATCACACTCCATAGATACATGAGCAAACATAAGCCAAAAAACAGTGACGTGACACAAGAGACTGAACGCAATACTCTGGGATCATGATGACAGGGAGTAACTCATTTATTTATGTTTATATTATGTCCGTTTAATTATAAATCTGTCTTCCGTTTCAATGAAAAACACATCCCATGTTGCTGAAAGATGACTGATAACCATTACTTTACAAGTTGCAGTATGTGTTGTCACATCACAGACATTCAAAGGTCAAATGAGTTACTGCATCAGTGTGTGATTCTGCAAATGCATTAGACTTCAGCTACTTGCACTTTTATGCCACTGGATTGTGTTAGTGTTACCAGCTGTGCTGATAGTTTAACTTAAATAGTGAAGCTCTTCTGTGTATGAAATACTGTGTTTCTAGAAGTCTGTGGCAGTTTGTACAGCTGGTGATCAAGTCACCTTTATTTATATAGCGCTTTTTACCATGCAGATTGTGTCAAAGCAGCTTTACATTGATAACTGGTATATAATTTTGGTTGCACAGCAGCTCTTAAAGGATTAGTCCACTTTTAAATGAACTTTTCCTGATAATTTACTCACCCCCATGTCATCCAAGATGTCCATGTCTTTCTTTCTTCAGTCAAAAAGAAATTAAAGTTTTGGATGAAAACATTCCAGGATTATTCTCCTTATAGTAGACTTCAATGGGCACCAAACGATTGAGGGTCAAAATTAGTTTTACTGCAGCTTTAAATTGTTCAAAATGATCCCAGATGAGAAATAAGGGTCTTATCTAATGAAACCATCGCTCATTTTCTGAAAAAAATTATATAAGTTTTAAAAATAAATGCTCATCTTGAACTAGCTCTCTTCTTCTTCTCCTCTATTAGAATTCCAGCAGTGTAGACTCTGCTAAGCGTATTACTGCCCTCCACAGGTCAAAGTTTGAACTAATTTTTATATGCAATATGTAGTTTGTATATAACAATTAGTTCAAACTTTGACCTGTGGAGGGCAGTATTACACTTAGCAGCGTCTACACTGCTGGAATTCTAATAGAGGAGAAGAAGAAGAAGAGAGCTAGTTCAAGATGAGCATTTCTGGTTAAAACTTATATAATTTTCAATTTTTTTCAGAAAATGAGCGATGGATTCACTAGATAAGACCCTTATTTCTCATCTGGGATCATTTTGAACAATTTGAAGCTGCAGTGAAACAAATTTTGACCTTCAATCGTTTGGTGCCCATTGAAGTTTTCTTTATCTGGGAGTAATTTATTTTTCTATAACTCTATTGTGAACTTCAGTAAAAGAGTGTTAATGAAGTAGAAATGCAGCTGCTTTTATGGGTTGAGTCTTCAAAGAGTCACCATACAGACACAATATTGCATCAAAACTGTCTGCGAACGCATGAAGCTGTCGAGTGATAGTTTCTGTCTCAGAGTGCATGATAAGAAATACTGTCTGAGAAATCACAGACTCACTAATGAACACAGTAAAATGAAAAACAGTGATTTCACAATGCGACAACAATATCAATGTGTGATGAGTTGGGAGTGAGAATGATACTTACGATCTGGTACAGAAGACTGCTTTGTGGTCTGTTCTTTAATGTACAGGAGGCAATTTTGGATAATTTCTTTCTCCAGCAGTAGAAATATTGACTTTTAAAAACTTGCTACTTAAATATCAGCAAGGCTTCTGGATCAGAGACGCTCTTCAGGTGAAAAGAAGCAGCAAGTAATGCAACTCTTGTCGACCCGGATATTTGAAGACAAATTGGTGACCTCCCCAGTGAGGTCATCCAGACTGGAAATGCCCTGTAAAACTGGAAACTTCCTGTTTACCACACTAAAAACTGAAGGAGGCTTTAATTCACTTGCAATTAGTACAACTGTTTGCATGAAGACATTTTAATAACAGATGTGCCTGCACTGTTTTAAAAGCTAAAATCAGTCAATAAATCCATCTGTACAAAGAATGAGCCCAAATGAACACAGATGGTGCTGAGACTTTGATGCAGCAGAACACATCACACAGTGCTTTAAAGGTCCCCTTGAACATGAAAACTTGTCCCCTTGAAAAAGTAGCTGTATTTGTGAATGAATCATTGGCCATTTCTCAATTCCAAGAACGCAGAGAACGGACTTGCGTTCTCATGGAGTCCAGTCTTTCCAGGCGACCTTGAAAGAACGAACTCGGAAGGACGCGAGGACACAGAACACATCATTTGAGAATTGAGATGTGCTGTGATCTTGTTGCTCAACTGACCGTCCCAGCATATTATAAGAGGCTAATGCACAATAAATACAACATAACATCACAAACAAATGTCATAACCTATTAAAAGATTTCTTTCATATTATTACAGACATTGTTTTCATATAATTTTATATCTTTTTATTTCACCACGTGTATTTATGAAAATGAGTAGCTTTTGTGTTACATGCTTTGTCAATGTTAAGATTATTTTTTTTCCAATAAAAATACTGCAGGCTTTATTCAGGTTATCACTTTATTAAAATTAAGCAAAACAAATGGTTTACTTTCATGAGCCGTCACGTATTTGTGAGCTTGTAGCAGAAATCTCATAAGTGAGAACGAGAACTTTAAAGCTTACAGGCTTCCGTATGTCAACCGCCTGCAGCGTCTTCTGGGATTTTTAACGGCTCGATTCTCTCAAGTCTGCATTCGATGCATCCTCGATATCAAGAACACATCCGGGTACTTTCATTCGTCCTCTGTTCTTGCATTCTTGAGTACTGGAACTGTACTTCGAAGTAGTGTTAATTTCGTCACCTATTTTTAATTTAGTCTTAGTCTTAGTCTTGTGCCAAATGTCCTTGTTAGTTTTAGTCATATTTAGTCATTCACATATCTTTTTTTGTTAGTCAAGTTTTAGTCGACTAAACGTCTCGTCATTTTAGTCTAGTTTTAGTCAAAAGAAAACTCAAGGTATCTTAGTCAAGTTTTAGTCGACTAAAGGTCTTTTAATTTTAGTCTAGTTTTAGTCAAAAAATTGTAGTCTTTTTTTTAAAATAACACATTATTACTGAGATTATTACTGATAAACATTTCAGTAAAAAAAGTGTTTCACATATCTCAAACATTGGTTAAATGTCATAATTACCTGACAAAATACACTTGTTAAAAGATTTTTGTTGAATGCAAATGTTAAACGTGTCTGGTTTTCAATTTCTGATTTAGGAGACACATTCACAAATGATTAACCTGTTCTGAAGAGTATTTTATTTTAACCAACACAATTCAAAAGCTAGCATGTCGTCGTCGCTCGTGTTCGCTTTGGGTGTTGTGTGTTCAGTGTTCTTTTTTTACAGTCTATGGTTCAGCAGTTTCGTGTTGCAGCCACAGGCGTCCCAGGTAGCCAAAAAGATGTGGGCCAATAATGGCCCAGAACCCGCAAGCCAGAAGAAATGACTCGGCCCAGATGCGGTTGCCGGACTCTTGTGAAACACGGGAATGAATGACGCGCCAGAATTGGCCCGAGTCCGGGTGCCGAAACTGAGCCGACACTGCCGGCATAGGGCCACAATCACGCCAGCATAAATTGTACAATTAGCCGGTTCTGGCGCGAGTCCGAGTGCCGAAACTGAGCCGACACTGCCGGCATAGGGCCACAATCACGCCAGCATAAATTGTACAATTAGCCGATCCCGGCGCGAGTCCGGGTGCCGAATCTGAGCCGACACAGGGCCACAATCACGCCAGCATAAATTGTACAATTAGCCGATCCCGGCGCAAGTCCGGGTGCCGAAACTGAGCCGACACTGCCGGCATAGGGCCACAATCATGCCAGCATAAATTGTACAATTAGCCAGTCCTGGTGCGAGTCTGGGTTCCAAAGGGAAATGTATATGAAATACATAACTACATCTATTTAATTAATAAGAACTACAAAAAAAAAAAAAAAACATTTTACCAAAGCAATATTAGCTTGTTTGTTAAATTAAGTAGACCTATATGTATGTATAAGTATTAAGACAAGTAGTTCATGTAATTAACTGGTTATCAAAAACTACTAAAATATATTTTTAAAGACTTAAAGAAATTTTATATATATATATATATATATATATATATATATATATATATATATATATATTTTCATTTCCAGAAGTTGAACTGCAGAATGGAGGCTTTAAGTGTCACACTTTTGTACTGTAGGTGTAGTGCTTTACAGTGATTGGCTCTAAACTATTTGTGACAGTCACAAATCCTCTTTACACTTTAACTCATATTTTAGATGAGCTCAGACAAACCTGTATGTTACACCCCATGTACACCTGTAACTTCATGTGAAACCCATGTAAAATCATTGAGCAATATACCACAGAAAACAGTACCATGTTCTTCCGCAGGGCCTATAGCCATGTTTCCCAAAATGAAAACAATTAACTAATTCAAATTGAGCTTTTATTTCATTCCAAATGTGCACTGAAAATTGAGTGTTTAAAACATACAAAAGCAAATATTAAAATTACACATGAAGAAAAAAAACCTCAGATGTATAGGGTGTGTGTTTGTGTTCAAGTGCATGTGTTGTCTCAGTCCTCTGTCTTCTTCAGCAGGCTTCCTGTTTTGGAAAAACAAAATCAAAGATTAGGGCAGTACAAACACAAGTCTATTTGTTTTTATTTATTTTCTTTCAGCATTTTAGGATTGGATCTGTTATTTTCACATGATGACTGGTCTATGTATATTGGCAGTATAAACAAGCAGATACTGTGCAGATCCGCAGCATGCCCTCTAGAAGCCATCCAAGACTGAGTTCTTAGGATTACACAATCATTGGTATCTTTGTTGGTCAATTGGGGTTTTAATGGCATGCCCGCCAAGGTGCCTTGGCATGTAACAACGTAAAAACTTATACAAGGACTTTAAAGTTCACTTTGGATAAAAACTTTAAAATTGATTTAGTGTCATCAGTATCTTAGCATTACAGCTATACTGATGCATATAAACAAATAATCACGTTAGAGGGTTGCAAAATTTGGTAGAGTTACTGTGGACTACTTATAACATAAGCACACAAGGCAACTTACACTCATTGGTGGGCACATACTGCAGACTGTTGTTGACAGATGTCGGCGCTGACAGATGCTCAGGGGCTCCAGTGCATCATCAAACCCCCTGTTTTAGCTCCGCCCAAAAAATCCTGAAAAAAATATAAAATGCTCTAACTTCACAATTCAGTACTACATAGTTCAGTCTTTGTAATGTTTCAGCAATACATTTTTAACATTTATAATGTGTTTAGAAACAATTCTCAGACTTGACTTTACAGGGACTTTAAGGCTTTTTAAGACCTGAATTTTAAAATTGTAATTTCACAATATTATTTTTTTTAATCAAAATAAATGCAGCAGTGGTGAGCATAAAAGCTTTCTTTCAAATACATTACAAATCTGATCCTAAACTTTTGAATGTTAGTGTATGTTTGAGGTATCACTTACCAGTCACATGGTTCACAATGTCTAAAGATGTTCAACTGCACATCAGCATGGAAAAATCTGGGAACATAAAACAATTTGTCACAGAGCCAACAATATTTAGTAAACAATGGCATGCACATTATAAATAAACTATAGCAGAGTTGAAATGCAGAAAAGAAAAATAATAATATACAGAATATACACACAAAGAAATCTTAAGATAACAGAATTTACATTTTTAGGTTTAATGTTAACCTTACTTATTCAGTAATGCTCATACAATGTCACTTATGTTTGGACGTCAAAGCCATTTTACCATGAAAGATCAAACAAGTTTGAGATGTTTGGAAATGTTTACCATGACATATCAAAACGTGTTTTAAATAGTTTCAGCCCATTTACACTCTCCATGTACGTGACGTCACCGATTAACGGTACAGTGCATACTTTTAGGTTAAATTAATTAGCTTACCAGCAAAACCTTTACAAACCTATCAAAATCTCTCATCTACACATAAGATATATGATTAAAAGCCCAAACTTAAACGAGTTCACGTCTATAAGTTAGTTAACCTCTTATAGTTAATGTTAGCCTAACGGTTGAGATGCTAACGAACTTTTTCGAAGACACTAAACCATTTATATAAAGTAAATATTCAACGGAAGCCAGTCATTTACATTAAAGAAAGTGTCAGGAATATTTTTATGTACTATTTGTGTAATTATAGGGACTAAACTTACCTGAAAGTAGTGAAAACAACAGTGAGAGATGGGGTTCGCTGCTTGTCAGTTGAGAGGTGCCGCGACGTTTCCATGGTAACTTTCTCCGCTCCAGTTCAAATGCGACTCGAATGATCACGCGCACGCACATTAAAACACGTAAAAGTCACGCAGCATTTACATGTAGATTTGAAACATTATGTTACATGATACTGATTATGGAGTGAATTAATTGATAATTTTGGTTGCCGTCCCTACAAAACATTGTTAAATGGGACAGTTACTGATTGTATGATTATGAATTAAATAATTACCAAATTCATTTAATTTTAATATATTAAACAAAGCAAAAAAGAGAATGTGGCAAAATGTTAGGTCTAAAAACTATATATTGACTTTGGTGATTTCTTCATTCTTTTTTGTTTGTATGTTTTGATTGTTTAATCCATTTAAAATTAATTTTAAATCTGAATTTGGTAATTATTTAATTATATAAAATTAAAATACTAATGCAATAAAATAACAAACATTAACAGGGAGAGGCCAGAGCATAATATATTTTTTAAAACAATAAATAAGTTTGTTTAATCAATTAAAATTTACTGAATTTGGTAATTATTTAATTATATAAAATTAAAATACTAATGCAATAAAATAACTAACATTAACAGGGAGAGGCCAGAGTATAATATATATTTTTAAAACAATAAATAAGTTGTAATTATATATTATGTTATATTAAAATATATTGCATTTAAGTAATTTCATGACAAATGCAGATCAGTTTGCTATATAGTTAAAAGATGACCCACTTTGAAAAGTTCTTAGACCCCATGTCCCAGTCCCTGATCTATCCACTCTCAATATATAACCTAACCTTCTCCAGGTCTGTAATGGCAATATTGTATGCAAAATGAGGCCAGCACTTATGGCCCATAATTGGCCTGAATGTGCCTAATGTGCCATTTGTCAACCACAATCGGGCCAGATCCACACAACCAAAGCCTGGCCAAATCTGGCAACCATTACTGGGCCAGAGCTGGCTCACTTCTGGCATGCCGGTGCCAGTACACAGCCGAGTGAGCCGACACTCAGCCGCAATTGGCCCGATTCCGCTGGCTACCTGGGGTATGAGACCTGTAAAGCCTCGTTTACACTGCACGCGTGTGTGGCTCGTTACGGCTGCGACGCGGCTACCGGAGCTGATACACGGCCACTCTAGTCAATGCTTGTGTTTACACCAGCCGCGGCGCGGTGCGTTTGAGAAGCGGCTCGACGCGCCGCTTCGCTAAAGATAGGCGCCTCGCCTCCAAGACGCGCAGCTCAAATACAAAACAAAGTCAAAATAATCACCCTGTGTAAAAATCCCGCTCATATTTTACATCACTAGAAACTGAGGACAAGAGATTCGAAGTTGAAAAACTTGAAATTTCTTTGTTTGAGTTGACATCGCGCAGAGGACGGAACAACACCTTGTCGGAGCCGTAACGAGCCGCACACGCATGCAGTGTAAACAAGGCTTCGAGGCTTAACTTGAGCAACAGCGCCAAGCCGCGAACTCGTTCTGAATATTTTAAAGGCGTAACAGCTGATGAAAAAGCAGAGACGATTGTAGACGAAAATGAAGAGAGATTTTATCTTAGTTTTTATTTTATACAAAACATTTTCGTCTCGTCTTTTTTCGTCAACAATAATGCATGTTAATTTAGTCTTAAGGCTGGTTCACACTGTGCGATTTTGGCCACGATTTGGTCGTCTGAGACAAATTTTGCAAATCCTAAAAGATTCCTATAATCCTAGTCTAAAATCTGTTGTCTTTGATCACTAGTTTGACATGTTCACAGACAGCCGATTAATGACCGCTGCGATCAAAGTTTACCTCCAACGAAATTCTGGCAGTGTCAGAAGATTTGGCGCACAATCCTCCAGTGTGACTTCTCCTACGACGAACGTCAAATTGTCTTCGTTTTTCAAGACAAGCCGTGATCAAAATTAATGATCGAGATGTCGCTGTTTGCCACCATTTCAGTCCCGTGTGTAAAGCAGCTCACAGTCATCGAATGTGTATATTTTGATGATGTAAAACTCCGGACAAGTTTTCATGCGCGCGTCCGTTTTTAACACATCTTGATTGTCATACAGTCTGACATTAATGACAGCCGAGATCCCACAGTGTGACATGAGGATCATGTTCGTACAGTCTGACAAGTAACCATCGTAAAGGACTATTATAAATCGCACAGTGTGAACCCGGCTTTAGTCAGCGTTTTTGGACAGTGGTGCAGTCTTGTCATCGTCTCGTCTTAGTCATGAAAAAAAAGGTCGTTGACGAACATATTTCGTCTCGTCTCGTCTGACGAAATTAACACTACTTCGAAGGTTGATGATGACGTAGAGCAAGAACACAAGGACGCAAGATCGCTGAAGAACGCATATTGAGAAACAGCCATTGAATCACGAACAATTCGTTCAAAGCTGCAGATTCGTTCATGGAACACCACTGTGTGTTGTAGTTCTGCTGTGGCTTTCATTGGAGCTATTAGTTTGTGGCAAATACTGACAATACTGTGAAGAACTTCACTTAAAATTACCCTTTTGTTTGCTGAAATGTTATATTATCAATATCACATTTGCAGTCGTGTGGATAGTTGGATTTGCATTATTGCTCGTATAATATTATCAACATTAAAAAGAACTCACAAAAGGTTAGTTTTGTATCAAGAGGGTGAATCATAAATTGATCTTGATGCACCTTTAGTGCCAGGCTATTTGTTCAAGTGTTAAATCTACAGGTGATATGAGCAGAGTCTCTTAACATGGGCTCATTTCTTTCAGATGGAAAGAAAGTGTAGATTTACTGCATGAATTTGTTCTCACTGAGGCCACTGCTAAAAGACCAGTTTGTAAAGCAATCACTAGAGAAGATACACAATAAATCATGACAACAATAAAAAACACATGGAACTCTAAACTAAGTAATAATGTACTAAAATCACAATCAGTTCACATTAAACGAAGCAACAAAACAGTTTTTTGTAGTACAAATCTAAATTATAACATCTGAATTTTTATCTTCTCTGACAAATAGTTAATAACTGGTTAATTTCAGCATAGTGCAGAAATATAATAAACACAAATTACTTATGACTTTCATAATTAAACAAAAGAATAACCATGAATGATGATTTTTTTTTATATGTTTTAGTTGCTTAATAACAACTCTTTGCATAGTCTCATGGCAAACTCATTACACGTTGAATCAAAGTAGCTTCACCGGGTGTGAGGCAACACTGGAGTTTAAAATTAGGTCTTGAGGTCGTCTCACATCCTTTTTCCAGTAAACCAGCAATGATTGCTCAAGAATATTGTCTTCATTTTCTGCCAAGAACAAATCGCATTCTTTTTCTAGGTAACCTAATGATGCAAAAACTTGTGAAAATGAGATCCAGGCAGTTTTTAAAGTTGATGAAAAATTATTTATTCATTACAATTAAATTTAGCCTCACACGCAAACTTTAATCGATAATGAAAATACTTAATAAAACCAAAAGGTAAAATAACCATCATAAAGTATTAATCAATAGTTAATAAGAGTATTGTAAAATTTAGAGTATTGTATAATTTAGAGTATTGTATCTAATAGATGAAGATCAAAAAGAGCAATAATTAAGACATTTGCAGATAAGAGACGAGAAGTAGAAACCAAGGAGAGCAAAGGAGAGAAAAAGCTGCATTATCAATGACCTGATCAGCTTTATACCATGAGCATATAGGGAAATTTACATCCCACACAAACGGATGTTTTTGTTAAAAGAAAAGGTTAAATGGTTTTACCCAGTGTCAAAAAATAGATATGAGTTGTTTTGACCCCCTTTGGGAATTTTGCAAATCTTACCCTTTTAAATGTCATCAGGAAAAATAACAGACATATTTTGATCAGATTTCAAAGTCAAATGGTTAATTCTGCAGGCGTCCAATGTCTAACCACAAACGTGTCAGCGTGACCTGTCACATTGGAACACTCGAAGAACAACTGAACATAACAAGCATACTCTTAAATATAAAATAACCATAAGGGTACAATCACCAGTGAATACTTGAAAATATGATAAGAATTAATCTATAAAGTATGAGTACATAAATATATGAAAGCAAAATTAAAACTGATAAATCATAAGCCATAAATGATTAAAAATGAATATCAATAAAAGTGCATGAATATGAATATTGACCATTTCGGATCCATCACCTAAAAAAAATAATAATTAAAAAAAAAGCATCTCCATTTCATCCCCCAAGTCATTTACTAAATATTTGCTAAAATACAGCTGTTGTGGCATAAAAATTCCAACTTTTTCTATGTCAGTCATATTTATTTATAAAGCACATTTATATTCAGGCCAGCTGATAATACCTAGAATATCAAAATCAACCGCAGGTGGTAGATCCTTCTCCTATTTGGCAGCTAAACTCTGGAACAATCTTCCTAGCATTGTTCGGGAAGCAGACACACTCTGTCAGTTTAAATCTAGAGTAAAAACGCATCTCTTTAACCTGGCATACACATAACACATTATATATTTATATTTTCAAATCCGTTAAAGGATTATTAGGCTGCATAAATTAGGTCAGCCGGAACCGGGAACACTTCCTATAACACCAGATGTACTCGTTACATCAGAAGAAGACTTGCATCTACGCTAATATTAGTCTTTCTGTTTATCCCGAAGTTTGCCGTAGTCAACCGGATCCGGGCCGTATCCAGCTGAGACCAAGGACCTGCGCCTTGACACGACCACAACGCAGCCCTGAAGTATCAGCAGAGATCGAGACGACTAGATCATCCATTGTGAAGACATCATCAACACAACAGCCAGTGCCACAGTTCCTCAACAAACCGTCCATACCGGCGTGATGAATACGATCCTCAACTGTGTCGTGTTCTCTATTTTAAAACGTGGGTAAATAGCACACAAAACACCCGTGAACTCCTCACTAGCCATGCATTTATTCAACCAACCCAACAACGCCCCCTCGTGGGTGAAACACATATATTTTACACATTTTCTGTAACCTTACTCCCCCTTTTTGCTTTTTTTTTTTTTTTTTTTTAAAAAGAGTAAACCACCTGATTAAGGTTACAGTAGAGTGACTACAAATCCAGTCTTTTAGGTTTCATGACTGGCCTCCCAGATCTGGTTCTAGTTACTCCTTGTGGACTGGCAGAATATGTTTGAGGTGTCAGGGCATTTTGTGTCTCTGTAATATTCCCAGACAACTGCGAACCAGCCTGGGTGTCACAACCACCCTCCATGGGAATGAGGAAATGACGGTTCCTCCGAACAGTTCCATGAGGCACATCCACCTGGTAAGAACGTGGTGTTGGATGTTTCTCCACCACAGTTCCTGTCACCTTTTGATCCGTGACCCACACCTGATCGCCAGGTGCGAGCTAGTTCAAATCATGCACTCGATGACGGTAATTGAAGTATCTCATGTCAGCACTTCTTTTCTTTTTCTCCTGAACACGTAAGGTGCTGCTGTCAGGCAACACCGGGTCCAGAAGACTTGGGAGAAATGGCACCGTAGTACGAAGACGGCGTCCCATGAGCAGCTGGGCAGGGCTGTACCCGTTGTGAAGTGGAGTTGACCTGTATGACAGTAAAGCAAGGTAAGGATCTTGCTCTTTTTTGAGGAGGTTTTTTACAGTCTGTACAGCCCGCTCAGCCTCACCATTGCTGCGTGGATGCTTCGGGCTACTAGTGACATGTTTGAAACCGTAAGTAGCTGCGAACTTCGAGAAAGTGCTTGATGAGAACTGTGGCCCATTATCGCTCATTAATGTCTCAGGAATGCCGTGGCGTGCAAAGATAGACTTTAGATGTGTAGTAACATCTGCAGAGCTGGTGAGTGATAAATTTGCCACCTCGACATACCGTGAATAGTAATCCACAACTAAAAGGTATGTTTTCCCTTTCAGGACAAACAGATCTGTCCCTAACTTTTGCCAGGGCCTTTCAGGAAAATCTGTTGGAATTAATGGTTCAGTGTGATTGGTGCGCTCCTTAATGCAAGCACTGCATTTCAGAACCAGCTCGTTCAACTGCTGGTTAAGTCCCGGCCACCACACACTTTGCCGTGCACGTTCCTTGCATTTAACTACTCCTTGATGCCCTTCGTGCAGCCTGGCAAGGACATCATTCCGCAATGCAGAGGGAATAACAAGTCTTGTACCTTTTAGAAGAAGGCCATCGTGAACAGATAGATACGCTCGTTCAGACCAGTAAAGCTTCTCATTTCCTGTGCACCGACTGGACTCAGGCCACCCGTCCTGACACAGTCTCATGACATTTGAGCAAACACTGTCTGATTTGAGGTGCTCTCTCAGGTTATCCAGGAAATTTTGGCTTGCTGGTAGATGCTCCACAATGCTGTCCACATAAATGTTAGTGCTTTCCATGAGCTCGTCATTTATGTTTTCTTTATCGGCAGGTAGTGGAGCACGCGACAGAGTGTCTGCAGACCATAAGCTCTTCCCTGGAACATGAGAGATCTTGTATGAATAGCGCATCAGTCTCATACGGAAACGTTGGATGCGGGGAGGAAGGGCATCCAGTTCCTGGCCACCTAGGAGACTCAACAATGGTTTGTGATCAGTTTCCATCTCGAAATGTTGGCCAATCAAAAAGTCACGAAATCTCTCACATGCCCATGTCAGTCCCAGGGCCTCCTTTTCTATCTGTGCGTATCTTTGCTCCACAGGAGTAAGAGACCGTGACGCGTAGGCCATGGGTCTCCAATCATCACCCTCTTTCTGCAGCAGGACTGCGCCCAGTCCGTACGACGATGCGTCTGCAGATACTTTGAGTGGCTTGTTTTCATCATACAACACTGGTGCAGATGATAAATCTTCCTTCAGGTTCTTAAAGGCTCTAACTTGTTCTCCCCCCCAAAACCAGCAGTTTTTCTTGGACAGAAGATCTCTGAGGGGTTTATCTTTTTCTGCCAGATGCGGAATGAATTTCCCCAGCTGGTTGACCATGCCAAGAAAACTCCTGAGCTCGGCGACGTTAGTTGGCTCTGGCATTTCCCGGACCGCTGCTGTCTTCGTTGGGTCTGGTTGCACTCCTGTATCTGAGATAATGTGGCCGAGAAACTTGACCACACGCTGTGACAAGTCACATTTGTCTAAATTGAGTGTGACGCCAGCATTTTCCATCTTTTGGAGCACTGCGTGAAGGCGCACATCATGCTCCTCTTGAGAACGCCCCCACACAAGCACGTCATCCATATGACAGACCACTCCGTCCAAGCCTTCCGTGACTTCCGTGACCATACGATTTTGAAAGTGCTCAGGTGCTGATGCGATACCGAAGGGCAATCGGTTAAAGAAGTACCGCCCAAAAGGTGTAATAAAAGTCGTCAGCTTGGCGGACTGTTCGGCTAGCGGAATTTGCCAAAATCCCATGTTCGCATCCAACTTGCTAAAAACACAAGCTCCCGCTAGCAATCCAAGGGTCTGTTCAACCGAGGGAAGAATAAATTTCTCCCTTCGCACAGATTCATTGAGCTTTGTTAAGTCAACGCAGATGCGTGGATCGCCAGACTTTTTAGGCACTACAACAATCCCCGCACACCACTCTGTGGGTTCTTCCACCCTGCTAATGACTCCCATTCGCTTCATGCATTGTAGCTCATTTTTTACTTTTGGCATGAGTGGGAGTGGAATGGGGCGTGGAGTTTTGAGGGAAAATGGAACTGCTCCTGGGCTCAATTTAATGGTGTATGGCCTCTGTAACAGTCCCAGCCCACTGCACAGCTTTGGATAACGTTCCTGTAGAGTGTGAATGCTTATGCCATCAACACGTGTGACAAGACCCAGCTTGGTGATGGCGGGTCTGCCTAGCAGTGGCAAATGAAGACTCTTAACAACATACACGTCCTCAAATGTACGTTTGTCTCCTTTCTGAAGCAACATGTTTGAAACTCCAATCACGCTGAGTGGTGAGCATCCGGGTTCAAGCAAAGGCGTGGTCACTCTCCGGAGTGTCGGTTTGTTGCCTTCTTTGAATATGTCCTGGAACACATGGTCTGGCATAACAGTCACATCAGCACATCGATTTTGAACTGTATTTTACAGTCCTTTATTTTAATATCAATCAACCAGGGGTCACCCTCAGCAACTACTGTGCCTAAAAATATGCCAGGGTCTTGTTCCTGAATTTCATTCACCTTTCTTGATGAAATACACACCTTTTGGTAGTGACCCCGTTTCCCACAGGCATGACACAGTACTGTATTTGCAGGGCAGTGCACTTTTGGGTGCGATGGGCTTTTACCACACTTGTGACATCTTGTTTGTGGCTGTCTAAACTTTTCTTTTGCTCCATAAGCACTTTTGACTCTCTGCCTGCTTTGAAACTGCTTGCCTTTGCTTATGACTCTGTCCACGGAGCCAGGCGTTTTAGCATTAACACAATCACTACGCAAGTTACTCTGCTGTTGCTTCACTGCTTCAGTCTGTCTTGCCATATCGATGGCTTTTTCAAGCGTTAGATCTTTGTCTAACTGCATTCGCTCCGACAGAAGTATGTCATTCAACCCGACGACTAACCTGTCTCTGATCAATTCGTCGTGCAATGGCCCATATTTGCAGTGCTCAGCCAGTGAGTAAAGTGCAGTCACGAAGGAGTCGACAGGTTCGTTTTCCCCTTGTTTTCTCATGTTGAAATGTGCTCTTTCATAGATTACATTTTTCTTCACAACAAAGAAAACTTGAAAACCCTCCTTCACTGCGTCATAATGCTCCATATCTTCATTCGTCAAGTTCAGCCCTTTTAAAATGTCATCCGCTTCATCGCCCATACAGTACATGAGTGTATTTATTTGATTTACTTGCGTAGAAGTGTGGAGATTACTGGCCTGACGGAAACGCTCGAACCGTCGAATCCATTTCTCCCATTCGTGAGGTTTTGAGAAGTTAAATGGCTCAGGTGGCTGGATGCTGAACGTAGCACACGGGCCCGGCGCGGGCGGCTCTCTCCCCCTGGCAGCTGCATCACCTGGAGCGCGCTGACTTCTCCCCGCTTGTTCCATGACTTTGCGACTTCACCTCACCTCAAGCTAAACTTGCCCCGAAACAAAACTTCTTCCGCAAGCTTATTAGCGTATCCTACTCTGACACCATGTCGTGTTCTCTATTTTAAAACGTGGGTAAATAGCACACAAAACACCCATGAACTCCTCACTAGCCATGCATTTATTCAACCAACTCAACAACGGCCCCTCGTGGGTGAAACACCATTCAGCGTTCAAAGCATGTAATGCATTATGTAGTTTCACTACATAGAATATCCCACAAACTGGACACGACCTAATTAAAATATGCGGCATAATTAAATATGCGCAGATTCAGGCTGCGGCCCCTTTAAATTCTCATGCTCTGCGCCCCCCCAGAGCTCTCGACTCTATCATTGCATAAACAAAGTTCACACAGCTAATATAACCCTCAAAATGGATCTTTACAAAGTGTTGGTCATGCAGCATATCTAATCGCGTATGTACAGTGTTTATTTGGATGTTTACATTTGATTCTGTACGAGTTTGATGGTGCTCCATGGCTAAAGCAATTTAGGCTATTTGTTCAAGTGTTAAATCTACAGGTGATATGAGCAGAGTCTCTTAACATGGGCTCATTTCTTTCAGATGGAAAGAAAGTGTAGATTTACTGCATGAATTTGTTCTCACTGAGGCCACTGCTAAAAGACCAGTTTGTAAAGCAATCACTAGAGAAGATACACAATAAATCATGACAACAATAAAAAACACATGGAACTCTAAACTAAGTAATAATGTACTAAAATCACAATCAGTTCACATTAAACGAAGCAACAAAACAGTTTTTTGTAGTACAAATCTAAATTATAACATCTGAATTTTTATCTTCTCTGACAAATAGTTAATAACTGGTTAATTTCAGCACAGTGCAGAAATATAATAAACACAAATTACTTATGACTTTCATAATTAAACAAAAGAATAACCATGAATGATGATTTTTTTTTATATGTTTTAGTTGCTTAATAACAACTCTTTGCATAGTCTCATGGCAAACTCATTACACGTTGAATCAAAGTAGCTTCACCGGGTGTGAGGCAACACTGGAGTTTAAAATTAGGTCTTGAGGTCGTCTCACATCCTTTTTCCAGTAAACCAGCAATGATTGCTCAAGAATATTGTCTTCATTTTCTGCCAAGAACAAATCGCATTCTTTTTCTAGGTAACCTAAAAAAAATAATAATTAAAAAAAAGCATCTCCATTTCATCCCCCAAGTCATTTACTAAATATTTGCTAAAATACAGCTGTTGTGGCATAAAAATTCCAACTTTTTCTATGTCAGTCATATTTATTTATAAAGCACATTTATATTCAGGCCAGCTGATAATACCTAGAATATCAAAATCAACCGCAGGTGGTAGATCCTTCTCCTATTTGGCAGCTAAACTCTGGAACAATCTTCCTAGCATTGTTCGGGATGCAGACTCAAACAATCTTCCTAGCATTGTTCGGGATGCAGACTCACTCTGTCAGTTTAAATCTAGACTAAATACGCATCTCTTTAACCTGGCATACACATAACACATTATCAATTTATATTTTCAAATCTGTTAAAGGATTATTAGGCTGCATAAATTAGGTCAGCCGGAACCGGGAACACTTCCTATAACACCAGATGTACTCGTTACATGAGAAGAAGAATGGCATCTACGCTAATATTAGTCTTTCTGTTTATCCCGAGGTTTGCCGTAGTCAACCGGATCCGGGCCGTATCCAGCTGAGACCAAGGACCGGTGCCATGACACAACCACAACGCAGCCCTGAAGTATCAGCAGAGATCGAGACGACTAGATCATCCATTGTGAAGACATCATCGACACGACAGCCAGTGCCACAGTTCCTCAACAAACCGTCCATACCGGCGTGATGAATACGATCCTCAACTGGACACGACCACAACGCAGCCCTGAAGTATCAGCAGAGATCGAGACGACTAGATCATCCATTGTGAAGACATCATCGACACGACGGCCAGTGCCACAGTTCCTCAACAAACCGTCCATACCAGCGTGATGAATACGATCCTCAACTGGACACGACCACAACGCAGCCCTGAAGTATCAGCAGAGATCGAGTCGACTAGATCATCCATTGTGAAGACATCATCGACACGACAGCCAGTAGCACAGTTCCTCAACAAACCGTCCATACCAGCGTGATGAATACGATCCTCAACTGGACACGACCACAACGCAGCCCTGAAGTATCAGCAGAGATCGAGTCGACTAGATCATCCACTGTGAAGACATCAACACGACAGCCAGTAGCACAGTTCCTCAACAGACCGTCCATACCAGCGTGATGAATACGATCCTCAACTGGATGGAACTGAAATAAATACTTTGATTGTTGTGATCCTATCAGACTTATGATAGCAACCTAAATCATAACAAAGCACTGTTCGCCAAAGGAGAACTGGCCCCCGACTAAGCCTGGTTTCTCCCAAGGTTTTTTTCTCCATTTTAACACCTGTTTGCCACTTGTTTGCCACCTGTTTGCCACCTGATCTCACCTGTTGGAGTTTGGGTTCCTTGCCGCTGTCGCCTTTGGTTTGCTTAGTTGGGGACACTTGACATTTGACTTGACATTTGATATTCAGCAGTGCTTCTGATCTGCCTGCATTGACACTATTCTTTAAGAGCTGCTGTGCAGCCAAAATTATGTACCAGTTATCAATGTAAAGCTGCTTTGACACAATCTACATTGTAAAAAGCGCTATATAAATAAAGGTGACATGACTTGACTTGACTTGACTTGATTTAAAAACAGCTGTTGGCCAAAATGCTGTACAAAAGCAAACACTCAATGTCATTTTTCGTCATTTCTTATGAAAATACGAAAGTTGTGCGTCATGCACTTAAGTAATTATAGCATAACAAGTTACTGTTCTCATTGTTGTAAATTGTAGTAACCAAACACGGATTCAAGTGACAATCAGTCAGGCTGCAGCCCCTTTAATTGCTCGTGCTCTCTGCCCCCCCAGAGCTCTGAACTCTATCATTGCATAAAGAAAGTTCACACAGCTAATATAACCCTCAAAATGGATCTTTACAAGTGTTCGTCATGCAGCATGTCTAATCGCGTAAGTATGGTATTTATTTGGATGTTTACATTTGATTCTGAATGAGTTTGAGGCTGTGCTCCATGGCTAAAGCTAACATTACACACTGTTGGAGAGATTTATAAAGAATGAAGTTGTGTTTATGAATTATACAGACTGCAAGTGTTTAATAATGAAAATAACGACAGTCTTGTCCCCGTGAATACAGTAAGAAACGATGGTAACTTTAACCAAATTTAGTACATTAGCAACATGCTAACGAAACATTTAGAAAGACAATTTACAAATATCACTAAAAATATCATGATATCATGGATCATGTCAGTTATTATTGCTCCATCTGCCATTTTTCGCTATTGTCCTTGCTTGCTTACCTAGTCTGATGATTCAGCTGTGCAGATCCATATGTTAATTCTGGCTTGTCTAATGCCTTGATCATGAGCTGGCATATGCAAATATTGGGGGCGTACATATTAATGATCCCGACTGTTACGTAACAGTCGGTGTTATGTTGAGATTCGCCTGTTCTTAGGAGGTCTTTTAAACAAACAAGATTTATATAAGAAGGAGGAAACAATGGAGTTTGAGACTCACTGTATGTCATTTCCATGTACTGAACTCTTTATATTCAACTATGCCGAGGTAAATTCAATTTTTAATTCTACCTTTAAGATATAAGCAATATCTCTATATGTAGGTTTTTTTCTTTGTGTTTTATATAATAACCACTAGGAGGTGCTCTAGGCACAATTTCCTTGATTGATTTTCTCTGAAGAACACCTTCAGTATGGAATTACATTTCTGCCACAATTCCGCATGCGGAAGATCATATTTTGAGCGCGCAAAAGGGCATTTCGCACGCGCGTGAGTTTTGCAGAGAAATGTTCGTCTCGCAAATAAGTGTTTTGAGCGAACGAAAATCAATTTTGCATTTAAAAGAAGTTTATTTAGATGTGCGCAGATGTTCTTTCGCGTGTGCAACATTTCACTTGCTTGCTCTCTTGATACCCGTGCTGAGTGCTCTCAATCGCCAATCGCCATTACAATGTGCCACAATTCCCGCCAATCAGAGATGAGGGTGCTAAATTCTGATTGGCTGGCTTGACAACCAATCACAAGACTCCCTGCTTTACTGACAGAGGAAGAGGAAAAATACATGGTGGAAGAGTAAGACTATATAAAAGTCTTTGATTCTATTTATTTTCATGTTTAAATGTCTACCACTCGAAGTAGATTATTTTTTATCAAAAATCCTATCGTATTATTACATAATGGCAAGTCCCAGTGTAAGAGATATATTTTCTTTGAGGAAATTTGTCATGTACTGTACCTGATAGACCCCAAATTAATCGATATTGAATCGAAGGCAATCAAATTGCAAGTTTCTGAATCAAAATTCAAATCCAATTGTGAAATTTGTGTCAATGCCCAACCACACTGTCAATAAATGTTTGGCTTTTTTTTTCTTTTCTTTTTTTACTTGAAGCAAATGTTTTTCCCCCATTTATTTTCTTGTCAGAGTGCACAATAATGCTTGTTAAAATCACAAAAATGTTCTCCTGGGGGACGATGCCACCCAGACCCCCTACAACAATTTAGTTCGTAAACATGTCACTTTTTCACCTCTTTTGAGTTTGCAGGTATGAATCCAAGAAAGTTCAACACAGTACTTGACACTGTAAAAATGAGGACAGGATTTGATAAACATTCTCATTTCCCTCAAAAGCATTAAAACAGTGCCATTCTCTTGTGAAAGTGTCATATATTTTGCAGGGAAAGGCTTTACATTAAGAGGATGATGCCTTAAAGGGAAGAGTAAATTAATTGAACTGGAATGGACAATCCATGTGTCAAAGTACCTTGAGGAGGTCAACAAAAAAGCACTCATCGACCATTGTTACAGCCTAGAGGTTTTTTTTTATATTTGTCCTCTAGGTGGTGGTGTTGCCTCTCTTTCAGAGTGAGCATCAGGTACAGGTGTGGAGTTTTACCTGTGATTGGCGTTTGGGGTTAAATGACGGAGATTCAGAGAGCCCTGTGTTGTCTGGATTAGGCCGCCGTTCATCTTTCCTCTCCAGTCCTGGATTGTTTTTTTAACTTTCTTCAAACTTATACTTATTCTTCTGTGTGGCCACCCCTTTTTGGTAATGTTGCTTCACCCAGAGCCAGGTGGTTGTAACAACCATCCATCACAAAAGTCATGGAGTGATCTCTCTCAGGGGACTCTGGCGCAGTTGATATTATTCAATTGGCTTTGTACGATAGAAGTCAAAACAAACCTGCAAAACACATTATACAGGATGAAATTCTGGAGAGCCCATGATTTTTTTTTTTTTTTTGTCGTTTTTGCCTTTTATTATGATAGGACAGTTGCTAGACAGGAAGCGAAGTGGGAGAGAGAGAGAGGGGAACGGGATCGGGAAAGGACCACGAGCCGGGACCTGAACCCGGGTCGCCTGAAGCGCATGATCTTTTGAGAAGAAACTTTGTGAAGATCTCACCAGAGTAGAGGTACGGGGAAAAGAGATCACAAAGTACCAATACTATTACCAGCAAATGTCTAATAATCTGTGGAACTAATGATTTAAACCAGAGAAGATGCTGGAATTAGGGTTGCCACCCGTCCCGTGAAATACGGAATCGTCCCGTATTTACAGCCAAAATGACGCGTCCCGTATCAAATCAATATTTGTCCCGTATTTTACATAGGTTCACATTATGCAGCATCCCATGCAATTCACCCCACCCGCATTGTGTGAAGACACGTGCTATTCTGCCCCTGATTGGGTAATACTCGCTGCCATCATGGTTTGATTGGTTTGTTTCAGGCAGAATTTTTTTTTTTTTTAATTCATGTGTAATTCATGAATAAAATAAACAACTATTTGTTATGCTTAACCAATTTAAATAATTGCATCATTCAATACTACAGAATTAACAATAGACAATATAAAAATGGAATAAATAAATACATAAATAAATTTACTTACCAATAATAAAAATGTTGTTAAGTGTTTTACTTAAATAAGAAATGTTTGTAGATATATCATTTCCAGTTATTTAGGTGTGGTTTCACTGTTTGGATGGTGTTACTGCAAACAATGACAAATATTTTAGCCATAATCTTTGTTCACAACAAATGACAATTTACAATTTGTTTAATTTATAATTACTAAGTTATGGATCTGTTAATTTAATAAGTTAATAAAATATGGTTCACATCTCACAAGTTCCTCCAAAAGCTTATTTTTTGTGGTCTCAGTCACACTTTGTTGGCCTATGTTTATTATTGTCATAGCTGTGTATTCAATATGACCACTTAAATTGTGATAGTAACTGAGTGCATCTGTTCACACTGATTTCAATAGCAGATATCTTATTATAATGTCCAATGGTATCAATCTTAATATTTTTATGAAAACATGTTTTAAGTTATGATATGCACCCCATCGGGACTGTGGTCATCGTAGCCCCGAGGGGTGTGGCCCCCGCTGCGGCAGGCGTCCCTTATTTTTCTCTATTGAAGGTGGCAACCCTAGCTGGAATTACCCTAGCAATCCCTACATTTCCCCCCCCCCCCCCCCCCCCCCCTTTTACAGATTAGAGGAGAACATCTGTGGATGTGACAGCTGAGTGTGATATGAAGAACGCTGTGGGGCGAAACATCCAAGTTGTGAAAACGTGTAGCCACAGTTTTACAGTTCAAACCAACTCATGAACTAGACCAGCTAGCAACTTTCATGGGACATGACATTGAAGTCCATAGGGAGTTTTGTAGACTCACCGAAGAAACACTGCAAATGGCAAAAATAAGCAGAATTCTGTTTGTCCTGCAAAGTGGAATAGGCAGATTTGAAGGAAAATCTTTTCACTGTTATTTGGGTCTTAATAGTGTGGGGGCCTTAAAATGAAAATGAATCATTATTGGGCCTTAAAAGAAATGAAGTGGACGTTTGGATGACACGCTATTATTATTATTGCTTTAAAGATTCAGTCAGATCAGCCCCAAAGTGTTTTAATAATAAAAGTAACTGCTCCTGACAGCATGCACTGTTTTATAATTATTTTTTTCTGTCCACACTAATGAATTGCAGGTTAATGACATTAACTTTGGTATGCAGATGACAAAGCAATGGTTAAGTTAGAGTTGATGATGATGATGATGATATCCGCGACCAAAACAATCAGCAAAAATATCACTTGCAAATTAATATTTTTGTGAGTTCGCCACTGGCGACAATATAAATTTGTTTTGATTAAAAATTGCGTACCTTTTTACATGCATGTTCTGTGATGAGTAGCCCATCTTTTGTTGTGTTGATGTAATAAAATTAGATGACACGTTTTGCTGCTCTTTAGGGTGTCCTGAGAGACCTTGGAAAGAGCTTGTATAAAACGGTATAATGTCACGTAACATCAAATTTACCTCAGATAAGTGTTTAATGCTCATGACCTCAGTCAAAAAATAACTATAGAAAGGGACATTTTGTTAAATATATGCACTATATCCCATGATCCTTATATTTTTGCTTAACCTGTTGTCTACATGAGAAAGAATGGAAGGGGATAAAAATTAAATTCACAACGCTTGTATAATTGCATGTAGAGCTGCAAGAGCTGCCTTTCACTAAATTTACCTCTCAGATATTAGTAATGAAGAAAATTAGATTGGATGTGTTCAAAACATATGCCAACATTTATTAAAATATTAAAAAAATACTGAAAATTATTATGGTCTGTGACACTGGTTAAGATTGTGAGTGAAGAACAGTTCTTTTATGCAAGTTGAAAAAAGCAATTCCTACATCCACAAGATGCATGAAAATGCTGATGCTTTTAAAAAGAGGGTAGATTTGAAAAAACATGACAAAATTAAAACGTTTAATCTTTTGTGGCACTTTAATAATAATTTGATGCCAATTTTTTTCCTTTATAGTTTCATTTTACAAGCACATTTCCACTATAAACCATTTGAAAGGGATTTTGTTTGTGTTTTTATGAATTATTATTTCACTTCTTATAATAACATCAGTTTGTATGTTTCTACTCTTGATGTTTTAGAGTGTCACTCTTCATTGCTGTGCATTTTTTTCTGCATTGTGGATGATTCGCAGATTGTACACAAATATTTTCTGTATTTTTCCCCCCTATTTCATTTTGGACCACAAAGACCACAAGTGTAAATTTTTCATTTTTTTTTATTTTTTATGACCACTTAACCTTGAATCATAACCTCATTTGTCTCAGTTCATTGGGTCATGGCCCCCAAAAATGTTGGGTTATATTGTTGTTTACGGAAACCTCAGGGTTTAGTTCTCTTTTTGTCTGAGATAAGCAGGAGTCATCTACTTCATATACATCCATTCAAGAAAGAACGGCCACTTTTTAATAAAAATGACTTTGACAATGAAAAGGTATTCTATTCAAGTATTCTTTTAATCTCCCTGTCCGAATCACCAAGCCTATGTACTTCTGTACTGAATTTGCAGCAAAGATAACTATAGGGGCTTTGGCAAATAAACTGTCAGTTATCAGAAATAAACACATCCTATTTGTAGATTGCGATTTAACAGTAATATGCGTTTACATTAACTGCTTGCTGAAAGGTAATGTCTAAAAGTGTTTCCACACTTTTCTGGAAATTGTTATTATTTTATAAACCATGAAAATTTCTACCAGGCTCCAATAATACTATGATTGTATACAGTGTATAGTTACATTAACTTCATAGGCAAGGCAAGTTTATTCATATAGGACATTTCATACACAACAGTAATTCAAAGTGCTTTACATGAAAAGGAAACAGATCATAACATGCTACAGGGTTCAACATTATTTCTGTTTTTTGACCTCTTAGAACAATGATAGTTCAGATAGGGACAAATGTGGGAAAAAAATGCCCAGGGAGAGAGAAACAGGAACTAGCAGAGAGAGAAGTAAGAGGAGGGTGGCAGAGAAAGAAAGCCCTGGATAGAGGAAGAGATTGAAACCAGCAGAGGAACTGAAAGCAGTGAAGACCACAGTGGGAACAAATGCTGTGTTAAAATCAGTGACAAACAGCCTGATTATTTCAGTCAGACTAAAGGAGTCCATCAAACCTGCGGTCTCAGCCTGACTCTATTTAATATCTATATTAATGAAATGAAATCAACACTTGAAAAGTCAATTTACTTTGTCTTTTTATGTTGTTGTTAATTGTAATAATATATGTAAAATATGTCCATGTTTTTTTTACTTTTATTAATCTATATGCTTTTATAATACACTTGTTTATTGCTTTGTCAACACTGACCTATTTCACACAGTTCCAACTGATGAATCCAAATCTAGTGTTTACATGAACGCTAAATAAAGTTATATGTCATGTTTATGTGTCACAAGCTTCAAATCCGAATTGATTTTTTGTCATGCACATACTGTATGAATATACTGAGTTTCCTGCTGTTTGCAAACACTATTCTCCTACATTACTTCTTTTCCTTGTTTTAAAGAGCAGACTTAGTTCACCCAAAAAATGAAAATTTGATGTTTATCTGCTTACCCCAGCACATCCAAGATGTAGGTGACTTTGTTTCTTCAGTAGAACACAAATGATGATTTTTAACTTCAACCGTTGATGTCTGTCAGTCTTATAATGCATGTCAAGTCAAGTCAAGTCAAATTTATTTATATAGCGCTTTTACAATTGGTAATTGTTTCAAAGCAGCTTTACATATTAGAAGCACAGAAAGTGGGAACTTTGTCTATAAGATTAAATAAAACTTGCATAGACAAATCCAAATTAAACCCTGCGGCTCGTGACGACACAATGTCCTAAGACATGTTTGACAGTTTGTGCGAGAAACCGAACAGTATTTATATGTCCAACTGCATTCAGCACTCGCTTAGTGAGGTCTGATCGCGCTCTGACAGCGGCAGTGATGTCTCGCGCTTGAGTGCTAGACATCACTGCCGTTGTCAGAGCGCGATCAGACCTAGACCTAAATAGGCAGTTAAAAAATTGAATAATAAAAAATCTATGGGGTATTTTGAGCTGAAACTTCACAGACATATTCAGAGACACCTTAGACCAGGGGTCATCAACTATATTTGTCCAAGGGCCAGAAATCTTCACTGCAGACACTGTAAGGGCCAGATACTCGTAATATAAAATAAAATTCGAATTGTATCCTAATATGTTATTATTTGATATACTAATTCTAATTCCAAATTTATGTTATTTTTTACATATTACCTGTACTGCTGCAAGCCACCAGGGGGCGATAGCGATATTTTAGGCTTCATATTTGTGAGGCTGTCAAGCTGTCCATCACTGTCACGCAATTGTGCGCAAATCCCAGGCAAGGAAAATTTTGACATTTGTGAAAAAATGAGCACGTGAAACAATAAAAGATGTTCAATGAGAGAACGCGTTTATCGTCATTCTTGACTGAAGGCAGGCTATGGCACAAGCTACTTTTCAGAAGGCTTTTTTTCCCGTTAGATTTAAAAATAAAAACCGGTTCTCATTCCGCCTTGAATAAGGCCGGCGACACACTGGCTGCGTGAGCGTCTCAGCTGCGTGGCGTGTCCGTTTTTATTTCGGCTCCCATATTTAACAGGTTGGAGTTTGCACACTGAGACACGCGTCTCAGGCGCGCTCGAGCCACGCAGAAAACGCGTGCATGCCAGAAATAGAACCGACGCGTGTTCCAGCAACGGGAGTGTTCTCTGGCGAGAGCGCAGAACAGCAGAGTTTGTATGGACCGAAGTGCCTGTCTGAGCTTGTGTTTTGACATTGTGGAAAATAGAATAATAGAAACAAAATGTATTAGCATTTTTACCCGTTATTATCAATTACTAAAACATAGCTGGCTATACTGAAGTCACTGTAAACTTTTGATGTTTTTGTATGTTTTTGTACAGTAATTCCTTATGATATATTTGGTAATACTTAAGTAATTACTAGTGGGTTATTATGATCTTCACAATACTGATCCAAATAAGAAGTAGTTCCTTTAGAGTTATGTAGTAACTCTTGAGTTATTACTATCCAATACTTTACAAAAACCTCAAATGTTTACAATGACTACAGTAGTTACTAGAGAGTTATGATGCTTTTCACTTTAGAATACTGATCCAAATAATTAGTAATACATTCTGAAGTATTTAGTAATACTTCAGTTATTACTAGTGGTTTACCAAGGCCTTTACTCTAGAATTAATTATACATTATTCACATTAATTATGAACCTGTATATAGTAGTTCTTAGTAGTTTTCTGGGAGGAATGAAAAACAGTAGTTACTGATTAGTTAATAGTGAACTACCACCTTCAACTGAGCACTATTACTTACTAATTCATTCATCAGAGTTTATTGTTAGTTAATAGTAGTTACTAGAGTGTTAATAATGCATTATTCATTTGTTCCTGTGTAGTTATTCATTAATGAAGGATCAGTATTCTAAAGTGTTACCCAACTCTGGCATCACATGTGTATCTTTCATACGTTATCCGCTTTTCCACCGTCGTTCTATTTGCTTTACTACTGTTCCATTCCATGCCGATCTGATCCGAGCCGGTCGGTATGGATGTGGTTTTGTTTTCCTCTGTGGGGCTGATAACGGAGCTCTTCAGTTGTTGCCTTAGTAATGCAAGAGTTTACACACCATATGCCATGTAAATAGTGTCCGAGTTGAGATGATCAGTTATTTTGTTTAATTGTATGATTAATGTGTGTTCATGTTGCTCAAATATGTTTAGCAATTTACGAACGAACAAGCTACGTGCTGAGAACGGTTTGTAATCATGCCGTGCCGTACCGGCTACCGGGCTCAATTGGAAATACAACTGGAACCGTTCCTTACCATTCATCCGTTCGGCCCAACGGTGGAAAGTGGATTCTGTGAGCAGTGCAGTGGTGTAATACAATAAAACCTTTCATTACAGAGTTAATTTCCAAACAAATCAAACATATGGGTGAGCCCTTGAACTTGGTAAAAAGATAATCCATTAACTATCCTGATTGGATGGTGAAAACATAATTTTTATTTTAAATTTTTCATTTATTTTTGCTAATTTTAGTAAAGTTTCACCTTAGCGTGCACATCCTACGCTGTTATTAATACGGGGATCAGCTGGAAATAGCGACCTCTCCTGGATTGATTTAGCATTAACATTATAATCTGAACGCAATATTTACATTACTTGCTTTTCAAATGTCCAGCGGGCCGTATTTAAAGCGAAACTCAGTAAGATTTGCGAAGCTCCCTCTACAGTTTCCTTCAGTGAATCACACTGTAGTAAATACTTCAAGCGCAGCTCTGGACTACAACGACTACAACGCTCACCAGCGCAGTAGTTTTGCAAATACTGTACAAGAAATCTCGATGGAGGTGGGTAATTTTCAAAATTGTCTTATAAAGTGAGGTCGCTATGTGTATATTTTGCCAGGCTGTCATACAAAGAAATTATGAACACGTGCAAAAACAATAGAGAACCAATGAAATATAAAAAATTGATTATGTTGTAGTCAATGTGTTTTTTTTTTTAAACCAGTAGCTGTAGTTTTCCCTTTTTTCCCCTCATATTTTGATGGAATAATCGGTCCTGCTTACTGTGGAATAATCGGTCCAAGTCATCACCGGTGCACTGATGCATTCTTACAGTTAACAAAAAAGGTAATTACCATTTAATTTATATGGTTAGAGCATTGATTTGTAGAGTGGGTAAGATTTTTTTTTTCATCAAATCCTTTTATCATTTATCATAGCCTGATCGGTCTTGAGTATGCTGGTCACATGATTTTTTTCAAGTTTTCTGTGAAAACCCAACATGGGTGCCATTGGTGCAGGACATTCAGATTTTGTGAAAAGTATTTTGAATTGTAATTCTAACCAACATACAATACATAGAACTAACAAATTCCCAAATTACTCAAGAGCTTCTGTCCAATTTACTTCAGTTTTTCAGTTTAGTTTTCACAACTTGTAAGAACTATTTAAAACAGATGTGTGGAGCCAACTAATGCAGTCTTAACTAAATCCATTATTACAATTACTGTATATTTAAGTTTTCTTTGCCACATTGATCATGTTTTATTGCCTTGTGATGCACTTTATAACATGTTTTGAAAATTGAAAATGCTTATTATGGTATTAACATTTATTTTACTTTTTCATTATTTAACATTTAAAGTAGTACCACAAGTAGAGTTCTGCAGTAGAAAAAAAACGCTGTAGTCTTGGGGCCAGTTGCATAAACTACTATGTTAAGACTTTTCCAATTTAAATTAGACAGATCTACCCTTTTATTTAACTGACCTTAAAAAATTAGAACCAGTCTTGAAGAAAAAAATTAGATGACTAACTTTACTAGTCTAAGCAGTTTATGCAACTGGCCACTGGTAGTATAAAATTATAGTATTTGATTTGTGTCCCTTTAGAGAAAATATCTGCAAAATAAAAGAATGTAAAATGTAAACTAGTAAAACCTCAACAAACTCAAAGACAGACCTGAAGCTGGAGAGCTGGTCTGCTTGGTCCGCAAGCTGGTCGGTCAACAGGCTGGTGTTGGTTAGTAGGTCGACGAGTCTCAGAAGAAGCCTCTGAGCTCAACAGCACAGATCCAGTGATTTTATAGGAAGCTCATTGGCCACACCTTCGCAACACCTGGATGATTCATCCTTTTTTGGTTGGTAGAGCTGCAAAGATAACTTAACATTTTGCACTGTCAGAAAAAAACTTGTACTTGTAAGGGTACAATGGCTTTTCAGTGGGGTGGTACTCTATTATTGACTCATTTCTGTACCTTTACATCTTGTACCTTTTAAAAGGTTACCCTTAGTGACTTACTTGGACCTCAGTCCAGTCCCAGATGACATTTCAGTGTTTATTATCTGTAGTGCGGGAGTGAGATGGTCCACATTGTGTGGGGTGAAAAAAACAACAACTTTGTAATAAATAAAAAAATATTGCTTTTCACATGGAGGAAAATATTTAGCTGATTTTATTTTTGCAGATAAGATCTCAATTTCATTCACTCATTTGCCATAATTATTAAAATAATCACTGTATTTAAATAAGTAATTCTGGTGCAGCACTGTTGAAAAGAACAAGGAATTAAAAAAAAAATTCATGATGAGTGCAAAATTCAGAATACAATGGTAACAATCTACAAACTCATTTTCAGACTAGTGCAGCAATGCGTTGTGATGTTCAAATAGTACAAAACTCCACAGTGACATTGGCTGTGTCTGAAATTGAAACTCTTACTAATCCCAATATATTGTATGTGTCACAGTTTCCCTTTGTTTTTGTTTTGTGTTTGTTTCGCAAACACGTCATGGTCATCCGTTCGTCATGGACACCAATGTGATTTGTTATTCAGTTCAGGTGTGATGTTAATTATCCTCATTTACCTGTGTATTCAAGTTCCCTTGTTTCAGTTCAGTGTTGTCTGGTCTCATGTATGTGATTGTTTGCCTGCCTATGTTAGGATTTACCTGTGGATACTATTAAAGTCAACATGCTGTTTCAATTCTAGATGGAAAATAAAGTTTGATTTCCATTAAACTTCAATAACTATGTTTCTCACAAAGCAATTGAATCTCTTCAGAGAAAAACAGTTATTGTGCTTTTATAATAGTTTTTTGTCCTTTAGGACAAAAGCACAGGATCGAATTTGGATAAGTGCTGTCTGATGATACCTAATACGGGGGAAAAAAACAAAGTCTGAATTGGACCGCCACATCCATAGATATAACCCCATGTATTTTCGTCTCTTGCAAATGTTACCTGACTAGAGCCTGATGATAAGGTGCAAAAGGAGGTGAGAGTGTTTGAGAAGTGATAACCCAATGTTCAGAGAATTGGCTATGCAAATCCCAGTAAAATTAACAGATTCAGAGATGAAGTATGTAGCTGTCCCCTTGGCTTCCCAAAAAAGACTCAAAGAGTTTCTGACAGGTACAATAGAGTTATAAACATGTATATTTTTCTAAAAAAAAAAAACGACAACAACAACAAAAAAACATTGCTTTGCTTCAGAAGGCCTTTATTAACCCCCTGGAGCTGTATGTATTACTTTTATCATGGACAGATGCACTCAGGCTCTATTCACTCCCATTAAAAAGCTTGGAAGAACCAGGATATTGTTTAATACACACTATATTGCCAAAAGTTTGGGATTGCCTGCCTTTACGTGCACATGAACTTTAATGACATCCCACTCTTAATCCGTAGGGTTTAATATGGAGTTGGCCCACACTTTGCAGCTATAACAGCTTAAACTCTTCTGGAAAGGCTTTCCACAAGGTTTCGGAGTGTGTTTATGGGAGTTTTTGACCATTCTTCTAGAAGCACATTTGTGACGTCAGGCAGTGATGTTTGCGAGAAGGCCTGGCTCACAGTCTCTGCTCTAATTCATCCCAAAGGTGTTCTGTCGGGTTGAGGTCAGGACTCTGTGCAGGCCAGTCAAGGACCTCCACACCAAACTCACTCATCCATGTCTTTATGGACCTTGCTTTGTGCACTGGTGCGCAGTCAAGTTGGAACAGGAAGGGGCCATCCCCAAACTGTTCCCACAAAGTTGGGAGCATGATGTTGTCCAAAATGTCTTGGTATGCTGAAGCATTAAGAGTTCCTTTCACTGGAACTAAGGGGTCAAGCCCAACCCCTGAAAAACAACACCACACCATAATCCCCCTCCACCAAACTTTACACTTGGCACAATGCAGTCAGGCAAGTGCTGTTCTCCTGGCAACCACCAAACCCAGACTCGTCCATCGGATTGCCAGACAGAGAAGCGTGATTGGTCACTCCAGAGAACACGTCTCCAGTGCTCTAGAGTCCAGTGGCGGCGTGCTTTACACCACTGCATCAGACGCTTTGCATTGCACTTGGTGATGTAAGGCTTGGATGCAGCTGCTTGGCCCTGGAAACCCATTCCATGAAGCTCTCTACGCACTGTTCTTGAGCTAATCTGAAGGCCACATGAAGTTTGGAGGTCTGTAGCTATTGACTCTGCAGAAAGTTGGTGACTTCTGCGCACTGTGTGCCTCAACATGTGCTGACCCTGCTCTGTGATTTTACATCGCCTACCACTTCATGGCTGAGTTGCTGTTGTTCCCAATTGCTTACACTTTGTTATGATATCACTAACAGTTGACCGTGGAATATTTAGTAGTGAGGAAATTTCACGAATGGACTTATTGCACAGGTGGAAACCTATCACAGTACCACTCTTGATTCACTGAGCTCCTGAGAGTGACCTGTTCTTTCACAAATGTTTGTAGAAGCAGTCTGCATGGCTAGGTGCTTGATTTTATACACCTGTGGCCATAGAAGTGACTGAAACACCTGAATTCAATTATTTGGAGGAGTGTCCCAATACTTTTGGCAATATAGTGTAACTTTGGTGAGCTAAACAAAAAAAAAGGAAGAGAATTGGTGGGTAAGGAACAGTGTAAAAAGTCTGGTAATGACGGTCATACATCATTTCACGACGACAGATGAAACACTACACTGTCATTATTTTTATGCTAGCTAGAGGGCACATGACTTTAAAACATAAATATTGGTGCTTGAAAAAACGACTTATAGGATCTTTTTTTTGGAGGACAGTCTGCATAATACAATGTCACAATACACTATGAAATCTGTAAAGTTAGTTGCACAACAAAGTAAACTCAGACTTCAAAGTAAACTGCACAATTTCAAACTTCACAGTTAATTTTATCATCCACTGAAGTATTCAAATTAAGCACTGTCATTTCTTGGCACAGAAATTTCTTGCACTGTTTTCGCTTTTTCGCATATTTTTGCAAAATGGCCACGTTTTTTTACATGTATTACAAATAGCAGATGCTACAGGACAGTCTCTATCATTAGCTAAGCGGTAGCAATGTTGATTTGGTTTTGGAGCTTTAGAGTCTTTGCGTCAAATTTGCGCTTAATTGTTCGGAGCATGTTTTATGACGTTTCCACTTTATTCACTGAAACAGCTTGCACAGCATTCTGTGGTTGGTTTCCGCTTGCTTCCGTACTGGAGAAAAGTGAAGTATTACGCACAGCAAACTCAACTTGACGCTAAATTCACCGCTTTTTTCCAGAGAGAGCTCATCCTCCAGCAATAATCTGTCTCGCACTGCAGGCAGCCACGCTTGTTCCACCAGCTGATCACGCAGCATTTCTTGTTCCATAGCACTGTACTGACACTGGAAAGCTAACTCCCATAGTGCAGAAATGTACTGAGGCACAGTCTCGTAATTTTTTTGTGATCTTTGGCGAAACTCATGTCGGCAAGCAACAACATTCAGTTTTGGAACAAAATGTTACGCAAGCACTTCCAGTGCATCCTGTGTCCTGTAATGTGTAGAAAAGTCTTTGACCTTCGGTGCCCAGGAAATGTAGTAGAGTTGCACGGTGCCTTGCATCTGGCCATGCATTTCCCGTAGCATTATTACCAAGTAGTTCGAAAAAATCTTTTGCCATGTATCAAAAGGAATTGGTGGCTTGCCTACATTTTCAAGAAAAGGTGGAGGGGCAGGGACACTCGCAATTCTCATCACAAATATATAGTATTCTCGCAGAATAAACTTAACTCTGAACAGAAGGACACTGACACATGGGCTGCAACCGAACCCGCATACTTCTCTACTTAGGGGAAAAGTATAGGGGAACAAATATTATGTCCGTATCCTCAGTAATTATAAAAAAGTAGGTGAGAAATACTTGGGTGATGTACTAATTCTCACGAGATTTAGATGTGCATATACTAGCATATATCCAAATATGCCTGCTTGCCTACTATATAGTAGGAGAAAACAGCACATGAGTGTAAGTACAACAAAGCTGTTAAATGTATTTACATTTCACTTTGTTTAACAACTGACGAGGAAACTGTTGGTTTTAAGACATTAATATGTATTATAGATGTATATTAAACATTAAGTTGCTGTAAAACGTTTCATTTTCATATAGCTAACCAGTTGAGCTTCATTAAGCACACATTCTTCTCAAGATTTGTTAACATAATTTTCTAGACAGCATTGCTTTATCTGTGTACAAACATCTGATAAACGTTTGTTTAAAAAAATTGCGAATGCATTTGCAATGTAGACTTTTTACTAAATGTCCGTTTAACATTTGACAGAGGACATTTTCCAGACAGTATGGCAGATGAAACTCTTAAAAAATACATATTTCAGATGAAAACACATCAGATAGCTGTGTGTGTTGTATGTGTACTACAGTGTCATCGATTTGTCAGCGCTTTGCATTACACACATAAATGCTTATTTTACTCATTTAAATAAACAGATTAACACAACTAAAGATACATTTTTGTCTATGATTTCATGCATTCACAAATTCATGATCATTTGTGTTGGATGAAAAGCAAGATAACAAATCAGCTATCAAAATAATATACATCAACATTTTGATATGTTTTGTTTTTTATCACATAAATGACAGATCTAACATTAAATCTTGTTTGGATGTTGCAGGGATTGATGAACTCACTCGCCGCCTTATCCAGTGGAGAGTGGCTAATGAAGCCCTCTTCACTGGAAAGAGGAATGCTGCAATCAAGGGGTTTGAGTAAGTATACAATAGAAAATAATTATTTAAAAAAAAAAAAAACATATTTATTGTTTGAATGTTCTCATTTTAACCAGAGTTATTACAGCAGTATTTGATTTTTGATTTCTGATTACTTGTTGCAGAGCTTTTGTGGTGGAGCAGGGCCTGCATGGCAAAGTACTGCCCACATCTGTTAAAAAAAAAAGAAAAGGAAAATCTAAATTTTAATGACTATTTAAATTATTGTGTAATTGTATTCTGAACATTTCTGTAGGATCTGAAATGTCCACAGACAAGGGTGAGCACTGAGGATGGGGAGCCCACAGCAGCATCCTGGAAGTGGTATGCTGCCATGGATGAGGCAACTGGGGGCAGACCCTCAATCACTCCACCTTCCCTTATTGCCTCATCTGGCCCAGATGTTGCTGTGGCCTCTTCATCTTCAGAGAGCCCACAGCCAGCAGGAAAATAAAGAAAACATGTGGAGGACCTAATCCGGGAGATGGAGGAGAGGGAGGCTGCGAGAGAGCGAGAAGCAACAGAGAGGGTTGAGAGACGATGGCGGGAAATAGAGGAGAAGGAGGAGCGTAGAGAGAGGGAGAGATGAGAGCGAGAGGACAGACGGGATCGAGAAGCCAGAGAAACCGAAGAAAGAAGGCATCGAGAAGCAGTTGAGGGACAAGAAAGGAGAGAGAGGGAGACCAGGGAAAGGGATGAACAATATCTTGCCCTTCTTGAGTTGATTGCCAAAAAATAAAATTTCTTTATATAATGTTTTTTTTTTTTTTACATTTAAGAGCAAATGCGCGTACGGATCATGGATTTTCTTTTTCAACTGAAGACATAATGACTATGTTTACTAGGATACTCGCTGAGACAGACATTTTTTGTGTGAATTTGTCCGTTCAAGCACAGGAAGGCATGAAGGACAGCTCAACTTAATATTTGCATGCTGTCTGAGATGCGGCTTTCAGGCTATGCACTTTGGATGTTGAACTTCCCACACAGCGTGTGAGTATTGGATTCCCTGACACGTGTTCTTGAGCTTGAATATTTACAGTGGACAGGCTTAAACTTTCGTGATGATGCAGCACTGACCGACAACTCTACAGAGTGTCGTTCATGTTCTCACAACATTGCTTTGTCAGAATTCATAAAATTGTTACTGTTGATACTACCTGGCGTGGCGATCCCAAGCTCCCGTCCAAGGCCTGGAAGTTCTCTTCCACGCTTGTGGCAAAGGCTTATAGAGCTGCGGGTCAGGCCGCTTCTGCCCTGCACGCCATGGCCACCTTGCAGGTTTACCAAGGACAGCTGCTCAAGGGCCTGCACGAGGCTGCGACGAAGGTCACTGTGAGGTCCATTGGTCAGGTGATGTCCACCTTGGTGGTTCAGGAGTGCCACATTTCACTGAACCTGGCGGACGAGAGGGAGTTGGACCATTCCCAGCTCCTAAACTCCCCCTGTCTCCCAGGCCGGCCTTTTCGGCGATGCGGTTGAGGTTGTTGCCCAGCAATTCTCAGCCGCCCAGAAGCAGTCTGAGGCAATCAATCATATTCTGCCCCGGCGGCCAGCTGCTGCTCCTACACCACCTCCGGCTCAGACACCTCAGTCTGCTCATCGCCGAGGTCGCCCTCCCACGGCCCCCTCCGCTCCCGATCGGCCACAGCAGCAGCCTCCACCCCGGCTGCAGTGAGGAGATTGCCGCGGGAAAGCGGCGCAGCCCGTCTCTGCCCCTCCACCTGCCAAACGTCAGGCCAAGAAGCGGTGATCCTGAGACGGTCGACCCGGAGTCGGAGATGTCAGCTCTACAGGAGACGGTAGCAGGGCCACTCCTTCCCCCGCAGGAGGGCCGGGGGAGAACCCTTCCTTCCATTTCGCCACTGGCTCTACCCGTGGTACCCAAATTTTCAATAAAAGAGCTGTTTCCTCTACCTCTGTGTCCCAAGAGGGCACAAATAACAGTGTGCTCTGTCTCTCCCTCTTCCCTTGCCACCTCTACAGAGCCGGCCCGAGAATGCTTTGCCTTCTCACAGAGCCTCCTTTGTCATTCTTCAGACCTAGACTCAGCCCTCGCTACGGAACGCTATGCCTCCCACACCAGGGCCGTCTGTTCCGTCTCGCTGCTCGTGGGTACGCCTGTGGTTCCTCTGACCTCGCTGGTACGGTTCCTGGGAGCTTGGTTAGAGCTGCCCAACCTGTCCCGCTGGCTCATTTGAACAATCAGCCTCGGCTATGCGATTCAGTTCGCCCGACGTCCCCCCAGGTTTTGGGGAGCCCATGCTACGATGGTGGGCAAAGATGACCCCATCATGCGTACAGATATTGCTACCCTCTTGGCAAAGGGTGCGATTGAGCCAGTCCCTCCAGCCGAGATGAAGTCGAGTTTTTACAGCCCATACTTCATAGTACCCAAGAAAATAGGGCCTTGAACCGAGCTCTTCATAGACTCACGTTCAAGATGTTCACGCCCAAGCGCATTTTCGAGTGCGTTCGTCCACTAGATTGGTTTGCAGCCATCGACCTGAAGGACACGTACTTTCATGTCTCCATTCTTCCTCGTCACAAACCGTTTCTTCGGTTTGCTTTCGAGGGGCAGGCGTACCAGTACAAAGTTTTCCCGTTTGGGTTGGCCCTGTCTCCCCGTGTCTCACTCTTGAGAGCAGTTGTGCGAGCACAGGGATCTAGTGCTCAGACATCTCACCTGTCTGGGCCTTCAGGTCATCTGGGAAAAGAGCAAACTCTCCCCTGTGCAGAGGATCTCTTTTCTCGGTATGGGAATAGACTCAGTCACCATGTACGCGCAGCTTACGAGCGAGTGTGCACAGTCTCTGCTTAATTGCCTGAACCAGTTCAACGGCAAGAGAGTGGTTCCACTGAAACTTTTTCAGAGGCTCCTAGGGCATATGGCTTTCGCAAGTGTTGTGATTCCCCTCTGGGTAATCCCACGTGTGTATTCCAGTTTAAGTCTCCTTGGGAGCATGTGTCTTCCCCTGGCAAGCCACTTGCCATCTCTGACATGTAATACCACTCTGTAGGTTGGGTACCTTAGATTCTTATCACCGCTATGCTGGTGGACTTCTGTAAGACCTCCACGAGTAGGCAACCTGTTAGCATATTCCTGCTGGAATATGCTACCCAGTGCATTCTGTGTTTGTATGGTCCTTCTATCGTGCTGACTCATGACAAGGTGCTATTACTTACACCGTTTCACTGGACAACAGCTATTGTGGCGTTTTGGTAGGGACCCCATTTCGTCAGTCTCTGACGTAACGTCAAAGTGACTGACTGAAAGGGAATGTCTACATATGTAACCCTCATTCCCTGAAGGAGGGAATGGAGACGTTACATCCCCTTGCCACAATTGCTGTTCCTCTGAACGGCCGGGTCACTCGGCTCGGCTCCTCAGCGAAGACTTGAATGCGAGTTGCTCACGCTGCTCCTTATATACCCAGTTTTTTTTCCACAGACCAAGATACCCTTCGTATCATTGGCTCGTTTTGTAAACACTCAAAGGTGATTGGGCTCTCGGGCGAGACCCCATTTCATCAGTCTCTGACGTAATGTCTCTGATCCCTCCTTTAGGGAATGAGGTTTACATACGTAACCTAGACGTTCAGAGAATTGGAAATCCCAGTAAAATTAACAGCACCACTGCGACCTCTAACAAAATGTAGTCGCACCGGCAGGAAAGAGGTCATAAAATGTGATCATTTAGTCGCAATCTGGAACCTTTTATAAATAGGAGCTGCAAATTTAATGCCCCTCAGACATTTTACACAAAACAAGAACACTAAAGTAAGCTTATCCTGCGAGATCACAATGACTGCTCCTGCCAGCTCCTCAAACTGCTCCTTATATTTATATTTATTTACATTACATTTTAATATGACTTGTCATTTATTATAAACTTTCCTTTTGGTTGACACACACACAATAGGGGGAATTTCATATTGATTTTATATAAATAATTATAAAAAAGACTTAATTTACTAATTTTTACAAATGAGGAGGTCCCCAAAATGAGGTTTTGCCAGATTTAGCTCACTTTTGTATAGAAAATATAGAATTTTTTTGACGTCTCAGATGTTGTTTCAGGAGGCCTCTGATGTAGAAATTACAATTAAAAAGTTCTTTCAATTTTTTTTTTTTACATTTTAGTAAGTTTTTTAGGGAAATGTTGTAATATTGCAACGTTGGGCCTAGTTAGGAGCAGAATTTCTGTATTTGTACTCACTTTGTCTGAACAGATATACAGAGCATTTAAGCATTCATTTGCTGTGTTGATTGCTTACTTAGCCCCATAACAGTATATATCATGAGTAATAATCACACAACAATCATATTTTTATGAATAAGCATTTATTAATAAAAATATTGAAAATTGTATTTACAAAACTTTCTTCTATCAGTTTCAATGTGGTTTGAATGAAGTCTGTGTTTTGCAGTGATAGTCCCTAATATAGTTCTTTTCATCTGAGAAGCACATGCGAACATTGCACTTGCTATACAGTGTGTTTGTGTATCCATTATTGCAGTGTCTGCAGTGTCCTCTCTTCGTCTTTACTGGGAAATATGCAATCATGTCTTTGTGTACATCCAGTGAGGAGTGGTCTGATGACATTCTGAAATGGAAAAAGTAAAAAAATAAATAAGTGAATAATACATATGTGTCTTATATTGTAGATAAACTGAAAGAATAGACAGGGTGGTAGACCATGTGAAGAATTATCCATCAAAGTATTATAATTTCAATGCAAATGCTGATCAAAATTCCTCTACTACATTCAAATAATAAGGTCTGGCTGTCCTTTTAAACTCTCTACTTATCATACTAACTGAACACATGCATCCCCCCAGAGCACTTACAGGTTCATATTCAAACCCATTCATACTTGTCCCTGAACAAAGGAGATGAGCTCAACGTGAAGTTTGCAGGTAGAGTGAGTTCATGGCCAGATGACCGGACCTATAAACACTTATTCTATCCAAAGATAGAACAAAGTGAGGACAAACAATAGAACCCACTATGTAAATGTAGTCTTGAGAGAAAAAAAAACAAACATTTGCAGGCATTTTTTAAAATTGTTTAAAGTGAAGTTGTAATTCTGCAACAGTGGGATTTAGAGGGTTAAACATGAATAAAATAAACAGACGACTGCAATAATACATGGTTTATGTGTTTTCTTCAAGTCTGGTATTTCTGTAATAATAAAGTATATTTATAATCCAATGCTAATCAAAATGCTATTTCAAACACTCAACTGATGTTATGAGGTGAGTTTGGAGTAAAAACACATTAAATGTTGTCTTTTGTTAGAAAAGAAGATCATAAAGGCTTCTCATGTTTTGAAAGTTTGTATAGTTGACGTGTGTTGCAGTTCTAATGCAGTTCTCTCAGATGGAGCATCATTTACTGAGCAGCTCTTCACTAACACGCTGTGTACATATTTACATAATTAAAAATCGCAGCCTTTGCAATGTCATAATCGCACTAAGCCAAATCACGATTTCGATTCGATTACGATTAATCGTGTAGCCCTAATTAGTTGAGATTTTTTTTCCTCAAGAAAAATTAACATGTAGATACTGTACCTGATATTTATCTAAATGAATGGATATTGAATCAAGATCGGAATCAAATTGCAAGCTTATGAATTGAAATCATGAAATGTGTGTCATGCACTAATAAAAGTAGTAGCCACCAGTCCTTGTACAAGCATTGTTAACATTTTGTCACTAAAAATTGTAATGAAATTCTGTTTAGTTATGAAGCGTTTTGACAATCACAATACACTTACTATGATGAGATGTAGATGTTTCTTGTTTCTCCACTGAACTTGTGTCTTGAGCAGATGGTATTTTGAAAATCTTTTCAGTTCTGCATTTTCATAAGGACTGGAGAGGAAAGGTCTCTTCAGAACTCAGAAATCAATGGGGTTGACACCTCAAACTAACAAGGAACTATACTTCTAACCACAGGGTGAGAACTGTTGTTCCAGCCACACAAGGTTCAGATGCAGTTTGTGAATGTTTGCTGGAAACTCTCTAGAGTTTATATGAGAAAAGCAAGCAAGGAATACAGTATAAAGCATTTTTGCTTTAGCTGTAAGCAAGCCATTCCATTTTCCCATTGGCGGCCTTTGTGAACTGCAAATATTCTGGAAATTGTTTCTTTTGTGAATCTACTTGTATCCTCTTCAACATGTCTGCAAACTTTCTTGCTAACTTTCTGACAATCATTTCCCTTTCATTAGTCACTTTTCCACCATCGGGCCAAAAAGTTCTAAGAATGGTTATGTTTCCATATGATCCTTGTACGGCAAGGATCAAAATTTCTTATATTATATTTCTTATATTCTTCATAAAAACAAATATTTGTTTTTCCCAGATTGGGTCGATAATAATATTATTTTGGTTTCTCAGTTAATTATTAATGATGGATATTTATATTCCTATTCAGGGCTTATCTATCACTCCACAAGAGTTACTGTAATGTATGCCATTCCTTGTGGGGCCATAACTCTTCTCAAAGACTCTGCTAGACCCCAGTCTTCTTTGTCAGCAGCTCATTCTTTTGATACCATGATCGGGAATATTTTTTTTTTATCTAACTCTTCTGGTCGGAACAGGAGAATTAGCCAGCTACTTCAGAATGAGTTTCTCTCCCAAACATGCCAGTTTGTCGATATGTCATGGAAGAAAGTGTGGAATTTGGAATCTAAATATTTAAAGGGGGGGGTATCACACACAGTTTCTGCCTATCTCATGTTAATCTTGAGTACATCTAGAGTAACAATGCATCCTTCATATCTCAGAAAAGTCTTTAGTTTTATCATATTTGGCACATAATTCACTATGATTCAGACAGGCTTTAAACTTCCACAGCGACATCCTGCATCCTCATATTTTTAGTGATATTTGTAAATTGTCTTTCTAAATGTTTTGTTAGCATGTTGCTACTGTACTGTTAAATGTGGTTAAAGTTACCATCATTTATTACTGTATTCATGGAGACAAGAGCCGTCGCTATTTTCATTTTTAAACACTTGCAGTCTGTATAATTCATAAACACAACTTCATTCTTTATAAATCTCTCCAACAGTGTAGCATTAGCCCGTTAGCCACGGAGCACTATCAAACTCATTCAGAATCAATGTAAACTTCCAAATAAACACTGTACTCACATGATCTGATGACGAACACTTTGTAAAGATTCATTTTGAGGGTTATATTAGCTGTGTGAACTTTGTTTATGTGATGTATTATAGAGTTGCGAGCTCGGGGGCGGGGAGTGTGAGCATTTAAAGGGGCAGCACACTGAATCGGTGCATATTTAATGATGCCCCAAAATAGGCAGATAAAAAAATGAATAAACAAAAATCTATGGGGTATTTTGAGCTGAAACTTCACAGACACATTCAGGGGACACCTTAGACTTAAATTACATCTTGTGAAAAAGCATTCTAGGGCACCTTTAAAAACAAAATAAGTACAATTTACCCTGATTTTAAAATTCAAAAAGTTTTCACCCCCGGCTCTTAATGCATCGTGTTTCCTTTTGGAGCATCAGTGAATGTTCGAACCTTTTTAATAGTTGTGTTTGAGGTTGTCCTCAGTGTGAAAAGATGGATTACAAAATCATACAACACTGCTGGAAAGGGTTCAAATATCCAAAAAAATCCTTGAAAACTGAAGAATCTGCAGGATCTGGAGGATTTTTCTGACTGCTCAGGACAAACAAGGGTCTCTTTTTTTTTGTCTTGTGGACTATATGTAAACATCTTTTATGTAAATATCATTTTCAGGACAGTACTAAATAAAAAAATCTTACATGCATTTTGTATGATCCCTATTTTATTAAAATAATTAACATTTTGCAGATATATATATGTGACAGTCGTCAATGATTTGTGCTTTTCCTATTCCGTACTGGGGGTGGCACTGTTGAGCGTAAATACAGGGGACCAGGTAGGAAGTTATTTAAGTGTGATTGTGTCTCTCGCTCTCTCTCTCTTGCGCTTTCTAGCCTTTGTTGTCAGGCGCAGGTTATTTCCTGGAGCCTGTACCATGATGGTAAATGAACAAACCCAGGGTAATAGGATTAGTTTCGAGTTGACAAAACCAAACCACTCCAATCCTGCTTTGTTGGTACCATGATGCTGATCATCAACTTTCTCTGTCAACTCAGGCTTTGATCCTGAGTTTGTGGAGCATGTGCACATGAATCCGTGACATCAGTGGCAAACAGCCAATCACATGCCTTGCAACAGAAATAAACTGTGATTCACTTCTCACGAGAGAGCCAGCGTGATTCAAAACTCTTTCGCTGAAAATGAAGAATTTAAATGCATTTACACTAACGGAAAATACTTGTCTGTGAAAGATAAAAAATAAATGAAATAATCTTTTTCTATCAGTGTAAGTGAAAGTTGTGAAGTTAGTTTATATAGTTGATAATATATAGTGATAGAGACTTAAACATACAAGGTCACATGTAGTAATTTTTAAAGAGTATATTTACACCTTATTTAGGCCTATATTACATATGCCCCGGAGCAGGTTAGTTGTGGAGCCTAAGTTACTATGGTGATGAACACCGCTAAAAGCCAAGTAACTTTCATGGTACCTAAAACCAAGGATTGGCGCAAACTAATCTGAAACTTACCTGGCTAGCCAGCTAATCCAGCTTCATGGTACAGGCCCCAGGTCATGGTCACGCTAGCGGATGGCTTGTGAGTATTGCTGTTGTAGGCAGTGGCAGAGCCAGGATTTTTTCATATGGGTGGCCAGGCAGGGGCCAGCAACCAGTCTGGGGTGGCACAGAAATCTTCATTATTTCAACATAAAAAAATTAGTCTGATTATAATGTAGCTACTGGACTGTGCCTACAACACAACTGAATACAGTTAGTTTTTAGCCTACTTAATTGTAATTGAGATCATGGAATGCTGAGTGAATTTGACCCTTTTTTTCCTTCTTTTATTTTTTAATCATTCCTCACTTGCAGGAATATTAATAAAAGTGCTCATACTATAGCTAAATTTCAACTTGTTCAGTCACTTCTGGTTCTCAAAACCCCCAATAGCTTGTTCTTCATTGTTGCATCTCCATGGATGAGACAGATAACTACATACTGTACTTCAAAGATTATTCAACCTTCATTGAATTTTATGTATAATCAATGAACTCTTCAACAATTCTGAGTTTGTCTGTTTAAAAAAGTAACCAAAAAAGTAAACACTAGGGCCCGGTTTCACAGACAGGGCTTAGGCTAAGCCAGTATTAGGCATTATTTCAATTAGGGTATTTAAGTTGCTTTTATAATCATACCCTAGAAAAAAACATTACTGATGTGTATCTTGAGACAAAACAATGGCACTGACAAATTTTAAGACATGTCAGTGCAAGTTGCTTTCAGTTAAAACAGCTCAAACATGCATTTTAGTCTGGGACTAGCTTAAGCCTTGTCTGTGAAACCGGGGGTAAATGTTTAACTTTCTGTATTGTCAAAATAAATAATTGCAACAGTTCTATCATACTTAAAATTAAACTCAGTAGGCCTACAAAGAAAAAAATTTGTTCTCTTTTGAATTCCCATTTGCTGATGCATTTAAATGTGATACATTTTTATTTGTACTTTATAAAATAACGCAAAATTAGCATCTTCTAGTACAAATGCACAGTTCTCACATTTATTTTAAAAAATTACATATAAGCTTGTGCTTTATATTGTGATCTCACATAGCAGAATATTTCAGTCCAGAGACATGTGACGTATATATAGGCCTACATGCATGCAGTTTTAACGCAGCTTTAATCGCCTTTTTTGGTTATTGCATGGCTTAATAGACGACAAAACTACGACGTTGCATTTATAGTGAGTACAGCGCACCATATTTTCGCGTGATTGAAAAGTGCGCGGTCTTGCAACCCACCAGCTGAGAAACATTTAGCTATAGCTATATATAATGTTCGCCGTTCACTGTTGTTCTGCTGAAGCTCATTCGGCACCTGTATCGTTTCCGCACGCGTTTGACTTGCGCCTGGCACTGAGGCGAAGTGGGAGTGCGCGTCTGAAAAGTCTACCGTTTTTCATGGTCTTAAAGAGGCGGTTTTGCGTTTAAATAAACGCAATTCTTGTCAACAAAAAAAGTAGACAGAAACAGCAATTGTGAGCGGGGTGGCCAAAGGGGTGGCCAAGCTTAGGCCAAGGGCCCTGGCTCCGCCCCTGGTTGTAGGCCGCGTTGCATTGATGTGTTAATGCTACATTTAATGCTGCGGTCTTTTCTTGCTTTTAATGCTTACGATTCATATTTGAATTTTGTAAAGCATTGGGAAGTTGTGTTGAGAGCGATTTGCCGATTTGTTTGTAAATGGAGCGTTAGAGAGAGAGCTTTTTTCCCAATCCAGTTATGTTGTGGTTTAGATGCTAATTCAGGGCATTATATGTAGTATGTTTGAGGTGGTGAAGGGAGGTTTTTCTTTTGGTGTCTATTTTGGCGCTCGAGTTGCCGAATTGTTTTGTAAATTTTGTGTGTGATGTAATGAATTGTGCTTCAGGCCCAGTAGTTTAATGAGTGACATGGTAAGTAAATTAATGTTTTTTTTTTCTTTTTTTTTTTTATGCCTGTTTTTCTCTTATGTCCCTGTCCTATTGCATTTTGATTCATTTTTGTTCCTGCATAAGATTTATTGCATTGCATTTAATTATCTGAATTATTTGTTGATTTATTTGTCACTCATTTATTGTTGTGAGGTAATTAAAAGGTAAATGTTTCTGGGCTTGGAATAAATAGTTATTTATTTATTTTTTTGTTCTATTTTTCTTTTCTTTTTTTTGAGTTGAATATGATTTGTAATGTAATGTAATGTTGTAATGTAATATGACTGTAATGGAATTTGAATAGAAAAAATAGAAAACTTTCTTGTGGTTCCTTGTTCTATTTGATTCATATAATAGAATTGGTAATGCATTCCTATATGTAGTGTCTCTAATGATGAATTTATTTAATAATTCAACCCCTGGCGCCCGAATCCAACCTTTTAAGGCCAAATACTGTCATATGTATATATTCTGATTAAAACAATAGATGTCCATGTAAACAGCTACTGTGACCTGTCTCTGATGCCAGTGTGCTGACTGGATCTGATCTTGGTATGCAGTGGTTTTGTTTTTGGCAAAATCTACCTGAAGCACCACAGTTTCATTGTGTTTTTGTTTGCAATTTTTTTGGTCTGGAAAAAAGTGCTTTGTTGTCCCTTCACAAAACTGTAATGCAGAAATGTTTGTAGCAGAAGTCTTGGGAAAATCAAGTACATCTTCTAGTGTGCCACTCTTCTGGACCTTATTTGGCAGCCCTCCTGTTGCTTCCTGTGTGTACCAGGTCACCTTCATTTGTTTGTCTTCCACTGGGAAGTGGAAAAAGACACTCATTTCTAAAGACACACATTTCCAATAGCTTGCCATTCCTGCATTCAGAACATTAACCTAACATGCAGTGGAGACTGTCTGGATGTCAGGTCACAGCTTCAGCAAAATCCTGTGTGCTCTGGAATAGTTGCTTTGGAAAGATGTTGGGTCCCACTTTATATTAAGTGGCCTTAACTACTATGTACTTGCATCAAAAAATAAGTACAATGTACTTATTGGGTTCATATTGAATTGCAAAACACATTTGCAGCTATTGAGGTGGATATGGGTAAGGTAAGGGAAAGCTTTGGTGGTATGGGTAGGTTTAAGGGTAGGGGTAAGGTGTAAGGGATGGGTGTAATTATAAATGTAATTACAGAAATTAATTACAGATGTAATTATATGCAGGTGTTTTTAAAATATAAGTACAATGTAAAAACATGTATGTACACAATAAGTGCATTGTATCAAATTATTGATTTAATGTAAGTACATAGTAGTTAAGGCCACTTAATGTAAAGTGGGTCCACCAATTATAGACTCCTTATGTTCACTCTTTAAGCAGTGGTAGGCCTCTAGAATACATACAAATGATGCTGGAGGGTATTAAATCAACACCATGGAACTTTTGGTGCTCTAGTCTAGCGGTTAATAAACAGAACTGCATGCGTCTTGTGGAAGAACATTGTAGATGGAGCTACTTCTCTCTGTATACGTCTATGACGAGTCACACAGGTAATGTGCTACTCCACAGCGGTGTCGACCCGAACAGTATGAAATAATTTGAATATAAATACTTATTATAGGTGTACCGTAGTGAATCAGGATAAGACAAAAACATGGTTTGGAAAATTGATTCATGATATACTTGCTCATTATAGAACTTTTGAACACAAAAAAGTAAAAAGTTGCTTTAAATACAATGCAAATCAGTTAGATTATACTTAAGTACATTAAGTAGCAAGTAATATATATAAAAATGGATACATTCTACTTACACTACGTATTTGTTGACAGTAATATCTGCGACATTAAAAAAATTAGTAAAACATATCCATATCAAATGCATCAATGAATGCCCAGGTGGGAATTGCTGGATTAATTATTTCCAGTGAAAATTGGAAGCGTCTTGATGGCAAAATGAAGCTTTAAAAAAGTTAACGAAGAGATTGTAGAACTAATCTATATGCACGATTTATTAAAACCATTTAAAAATCATAATACAGCATTTCGTAATGCTATCATTCTTAAATCTACACTTTCACAGGAGAATACAGCAATAGAAGTTTAAACCTTTGCTCTGAGCATGCATGTTTTGATGTTCACATATTCTTGTTGAAGAAATGACAGTGGCTGTAGCATTTCTATCATAAAGAAGTGGTCGATTATTATAAGTATTATTTAACTAATTATATTTTTAATTATGCTTGTTGGCCAAAAACAAGGATTTGATCATGCTGTGTATCAACAACAATCACCAGGCTTTTGGTGCCCTCTGCAGGCAACTGTTATAATACATATTATGTACTTTAAAAAAACTATTGATGTGTTTAAATATGCAGATTAGCTTGTTTTGGTTAATTTAGAAGGAATCTACAGATGCAAACAGACGGAGGGTAGTAGGCTTGAAACAAAAACCATATAAATGTGTATTTTGGAAGGTTTTTTTCCATTAGAGTAAAAGAAGACATGGAAGCAAAAATGAGACCAAAATCTTGTCCACCACATGACAGACGTATTCCAATAACACCAAAAGAAGGATTTTTGCAAAATAAACAAATTATTAGTGAAGCTACGTCCCTGTCCTTGGTGCAGTCATTTAGTCTAAATATATAGCTACTTGAAAATAGTAGTGTAGAAAACATGTACATTGTGGCATAGTTTCCTTTGCTCTTTAGATAAACCTAGTGAATACTAAAGATGACCATGGTCTCTGTGTGAACTGATTATTTTGTAGTAATGAAACAATTTCATGTGTGAGGGAATTAAAATAAATTGGTAACGAAGTCAGAGTTGTGTTAATATATTTAACATCTTGATTATTATTTTTGAAATAATTCTAAGTGCCCCTTTTTTTAGCTTGAGCCCCTGCACCCCAAAATATCTGTGCATGTCCCTACCAGAATGCATTGCAGCATTAAAGTTTTTTGTTGTTTGTCACCATTGTTGAGATTCATATGCTAATTTGTTTATGTGTGTCCAAATTAGGGGTCCCCAATCCTGTTTCTGGAGAGTTCAGATCCAATCCTGATCAAACTCAACTAGTGCTCCCGAAGATCTTAATGGCCTGCTTCAGGTGTATTTGATCAGGGTTGGAGTTATAAGTGTGCCAATGTGTAGTGAACCAGCATTCTTTACTGGCCTTACCAGTGCCTGAATTTGTGTACACAATATACTGATTCATGAGGTCAGGAGCTGATTGAGACACACCCAAAGACTCTCTGTGCACATTATGTATTTGAAATTGTTCAGATTATGTGATTGTCACAACATGTCATGTTGTAGTATCACATTAATGGCAGGGAATGGTGACTTTCATTAAGATTTTTTGTGTGTTTTTTGACCCTTTAAAGTGTACCGCAGCTGACAAAATTAACAAATTACTAAACAACCACTGACGTGAATAACACAAAATACAACATCAAGCTTAAAGACAACATTCTAGTTTAATAAAAACACAAGGGAACTAGGCAAACTCATACAACAATGGACAAACCACAAGTTAAACATAATGTTACGTCCAAGGACGTATGTTTTTGTTTTGTTTTTATTTTTCTTCCTGTTCTCTCTCTTTCTCTCTCTCTCCTTCCATAAGCAGGAAGTAATGGCTGCCACCTGACTCCAATGATCAATAATTGGTTATCCAATGTGATTGGAGGAGGAGAGGAAGCTGTGGCGATTTAAGTAGCACCATTGCACAGAGCTGGGTGTGTGTGTGTGGAGGCTGCATCGTGAGGTTTCTTTTTCCAACCCAGAAAGCCTTATTAGTTGTTTTTGATTTATATCTCGTTGATTGAATTGTTTTTTTTCCCCTTTAGTGTCATTGTGTTGACACTTTTTGTTGAATCTTGGTGCTAACAGAAAACCCTTATGTTTTGTAAGTTATCTTTTTTTGTATATACTTTTGTTATTTTCCTTTTATCTAAGTTTATTTTGTTAATCATTTGGGAAAGGGTTAGTAGAGAGGTGGGTGCCATTTTCTTTATAACTTGTTTTCTCTTGTTTAAGCTAGTTAGGGAGTTAGCGTATTATTGTATTTTGGTTTCTTTTCTTTTGTAGATTAGTTAGTTTCTTCCTAAATAGTTAGAGGGTTTATGTTTGTTATTTTGGCCTTGCCCCCTCTTGAAGCTTTAATCCTCCCATACTTGTATAATAAATGAACTTGTTTTTGATACTGAGTTGCCGTTGGTCTTTGTTAAAGCCCTTGGGTTGGGAATTGCACCTTGCTGCCTCCACACATCACACCATATTTATTCTGTTACTTGTCCCCTAAACCCTAGACTAGCTGGGGACGTAACAGAATTTGGGGGCTCGTCTAACAGGTGGTAACAGATTGTTATCCTGTTGTTTGCAACAGCGTTGAACTACTCCATTGGTGGGTGATCGGATCTTTAATTGGTAAGTGTCCTTTTTCTCTTTGTTTTGCCTGGCTGTTTTTGCTCTTTGTCGTGGGAGAAGTTAATGCTTGGGTTATGGAGTTTGATTTAATCTCGTTTACTTTACTTCCCACTGTAGAAGTATATAACCGTTGTCGTAAAAAAGATTTAATCTCCATAGCAGACTTCTTTAACATTAGCATACCTAAAGAGGCGAGTAAACAGGTTATCAAAGAGGAATTATTTGGGGAGCTGGTAGAAGCTGGCATTTTGGCCGCATCAGATGGGGCTGTTGGGAAAGAATCTGAGACTGCAGAGATTGCTGGCTTTGATTCTGTTCTCAACATAGACTCAAAAGATTCTGGTTCTGATGCTATATTGGCAATTAAGCTGAAAGAATTAGATCTTGAGTTGAAACGTCAGGAATGTGAGGCTCAACGCATCAGGCTTCGAGTGATAGAAGCTGAGCGAGCGCGGGATAGTGAGCGGCATGGGAATAAGATGGAGGCTCTTAAGTTACGTAGTAGGCCTATTCCATCACCTCGTGCTAGACCTTCAGTTTCTTCACCGGTAATGCCAATAGCAGCTTCTGCTCAGACCCTTAATCAAAGTTCCTCTGATTCATCTTCTGAGTCACAATCTGATTTTGACGTTAGTAAATATATTAGACTGGTTCCGCCATTTAGAGAGACTAAAGTGGACTCCTATTTCATAGCGTTTGAACGTGTTGCTGCTAAACTGCGGTGGCCTAGGGATATGTGGGCTTTACTACTTCAATGCAATCTGTCAGGTAAGGCACAGGAAGTTACGGCTGCATTACCTATTGAACAATCTTTAGATTATGATGCTATAAAAATGTCTGTTACGAGCATATGAACTGGTGCCAGAAGCTTATCGGCAAAAGTTTAGAGCACACGCAAAAACAGCCAGACAAACTTATGTTGAATTTGCATGAGAGAAAAAGGCACTTTTTGAAAAGTGGTGCTTCTCTAGCAAGATTACTACTTTTGAGCAGCTCCAGGAGTTGATCTTGTTAGAAGATTTTAAATTTTGTGTCCCAGAAAATGTTGTTGTTCACTTGAACGAACAGAAGGTGCAAGTCTTATCTGATGCTGCTGTTGTAGCGGATGAGTTTGTGTTGACCCATCGTAATGTGTTTTCTTCTGTACGTCAGGCTAAAGGTCAATCTTCAGTTATGGAGGGCTCAGAACCTTTTCAGGCTTCTGTTCGTTCTGCTAGATCAGAGATGTCTGCTGGAGGTAGACGTAAATCTAGTCCTAAGCGTGCAGGGGACAAGCGGGTCTGTTTTTATTGTCTCGATCCAAGTCACTTAATCTCGGAGTGTAAGGCTTGGAAACAGAAAAGTATTGTTAAGCCTAAAAATGTAGCACTAGTACAATCCGTACCAGAGTTAAATGATGATGCTATTGTTTACCAGCCTTTTCTTTCCTTTGGCTCAGTTTCTCTTTCACCTGATTCTGAGACACAGCAAGTCAGAATTTTACGGGACACAGGAGCTATGCAGTCACTAATTCTGGAGGGAATGTTACCTTTTTCACCAGAGTCATATACAGGTAGTGATGTATTAATCCGTGGATGTGAAATGGGATGTGTTAATGTTCCTCTCCATAGGGTGTATTTGGAGTCTGACCTTGTCACAGGACCAGTTACTCTGGGAGTGTGTTCACAGTTACCTGTAGATGGTGTCAGTCTTATTCTGGGAAACGAGCTGGCTGGTGGTAAGGTTTTCCCTAGACCCATTGTAGTACACCAACCTAGTGTTGATAAGTTGCCTGATCTCTCTACCCAATTCTCTGCTGTATTTCCTGCCTGTGTTGTGACCCGTGCACAGTCAAAGAAATTTGAAAATACTGTTGACTTATCTGACACTGTTTTCTTCTCTCAGCCTGACTGTGAAAAGTGTGAGCTGAGAGTTGTACCTGAGATTATTCCAGAACCTACTGAATCAAGTGCATCACCAGACCTTTCTTTAAAGGTTTGTAAGGAGGATTTGATTGCAGCTCAGACTTCTGACCCATCCTTAGTCTCTTGTAGGGATTCTGTAGTGGACATTATGCAAGTGCCTGAAGATGGTGTAGCTTACTTTTTGGAGGATGGTGTACTGAAGCGTAGGTGGAAGCCTCAGTGTTCTGTTTTGAATTGGCAAGAGGTTCACCAAATTGTTCTACCTTCTGGGTATCGTTCACAAGTGTTGCAATTAGCTCATGAAAATGCTTTATCGGGCCATTTAGGCGTGACTAAAACTTTTCATCGAATTTCCAAGTATTTCTTTTGTCCGGGTCTGAAGTCATCTGTGTCCAAATTTGTGCGTTCCTGTCCTACTTGTCAATTGGCAGGGAATCCAAACCAGATCGTTCAGCCTGCTCCACTTAATCCGATTCCAGTTCTTGGTGAGCCTTTTGAGCGATTAATCATTGACTGCGTAGGGCCCTTGCCTAGGTCAAAGTCAGGTTATCAGTATGTCCTGACCATTATGTGTGCGGCGACGCGTTACCCAGAAGCGGTTCCTCTTCGCACTCTTAAAGCAAGGACCGTAGTTCAAGAGCTCATTAAGTTTTGCTCTATATTTGGCTTACCAAAGGTGATTAAATCAGATCAAGGCACCAATTTCACATCTAAAGTATTTTCACAGTTGTTAAATGAGTTGGGTATTAAGCATCAATTGGCCAGTGCCTACCACCCGGAATCCCAAGGTGCATTGGAACGATTCCACCAGACTCTTAAGTCGATGCTCCGAAAATTTTGTATTGAGACTGGTAGGGAATGGGTTGAAGGTCTACCGTTGATTATGTTTGCTGCAAGAGAGAGTGTCCAGGAGTCGCTGGGTTTCAGTCCAGCAGAGCTGGTGTTTGGACACACTGTAAGAGGTCCTCTCAGGTTGATCAGTGAGCAGTTGCTTTCACAGAGTTCTTCACCCATGTCTATTCTAGACTACGTCAGTTCTTTCCATGAACGACTTCACAAAGCCTGTGAGATTGCTAAAGCTCATCTTTCCAACTCCCAGACTAGGATGAAGGTGCAGTATGATCGTAAGAGTGTGACGCGTACTTTCCAGCCTGGCGAGTCTGTGCTCATCCTGCTTCCTGTCCCTGGTTCAGCATTGCAGGCTAGGTTCTCTGGACCTTACACGGTAGAGAGGAAGATAAGTAATACCAACTATGTCATCTCTACTCCTGACCGGAAGCGTAAAAGCAGGGTATGTCATGTGAACATGTTGAAGGCTTATGTTGCACGGGATGTGAGTGAAGTGAGTTTTCCTAAGCCAGTGCCTGTGTCTACTGTTGTTTTGCCCTCAGCATATTGCCCCGAGGAAGATGGGTTGCTGGCAAAAGATGCTCAAACTTCGTGTGCCCGTTTACAGAATTCTGCTGTGTTGGCTAACTTGAATACATGCCTTTCCCATTTGTCTGCAAGTGAGTTTGAAGCCATCAGCCACTTGATTGGTAAATATCCCAGCCTTTATGCTGATGTGCCTTCTCAAACTACTGTACTATGTCATGACATTGATGTCGGTAACAGTCAACCAATTAAGCAACATCCTTACCGAGTGAACCCAAAAAAACGTGACCTTATGAAATCTGAGGTTCAATATCTACTTGATCATGATCTGGCTGTGCCTAGTCAAAGTCCATGGAGTTCCCCATGTATATTGGTACCTAAATCTGATTCCACCTTTAGGTTTTGTACCGAAAACTTAATGCTATGACCAAGCCAGATTCCTTCCCTCTTCCGAGAATGGAAGATTGTGTAGACCGAGTTGGTAGTGCCCGTTACCTCACAAAATTAGACTTGCTAAAAGGGTACTGGCAAGTTCCCTTAACACCTCGTGCTTCAGAGATATCAGCATTTGTCACCCCTCATAACTTCCTGCAATACTCTGTCATGGCTTTTGGCATGCGAAATGCACCTTCCACCTTTCAAAGACTCATGAACAGAGTATTGTCAGGACTGCAGAATACTGAAGTTTATTTGGATGATGTTGTGGTGTACTCCAACTCATGGGAAGATCACTTGATCAAGTTGGACAAAGTGTTTGGACGGTTAGCTGATGCTTCACTAACCTTAAATTTAGCAAAATGTGAATTTGCCAAAGCTGTAGTTGTATACCTTGGAAAGTGTGCGGGACAGGGTCCAGTGCGACCAGTAGAAGCTAAAGTCTCTGCAATTGTTGAGTTTCCTACACCAACTAACAAGCGTGAGTTGAGGCGTTTCTTGGGGATGGCTGGATACTATCGTGGCTTCTGCAGAAACTTTGCTGCCATTGTTTCACCACTTACTGACCTCTTAAGTACATCTAAGAAATTTGTGTGGACATCAGAGTGTATAAGTGCTTTTAATGCTGCTAAAGACCTTCTTTGTACTGCTCCTGTTCTCTCTGCTCCCAACTTTTCATCACCTTTCAAGTTACAGGTGGATGCCAGCGCTACCGGAGCCGGTGCAGTTCTGCTCCAGGAAGATCAAGCGGGATCGAGAAGGAGGCATTGGCTTTATTGTTAGCACTCCAACATTTTGAGGTGTATTTGGGTGGAAGTAATGGTCCCATTACAGTTTACACTGATCATAACCCCCTGGTGTTTCTTTTGAGAATGTCCAATTCCAACCAACGTCTTATGCGCTGGTCTCTTATTATGCAAGAATACAACATTGATATCCGTCATAAAAAGGGAGTTGATAATGTTGTTGCAGACGCTTTGTCTAGAACTTATGTTCTGGGAAATTAAGACTTGTCCAGTTGTATAACTGTAAACTCAATTACAACCTGTTGGCTGTAATCTTTTGTGGTGAGGGTGTTACGTCCAAGGACGTATGTTTTTGTTTTTGTTTTTATTTTTCTTCCTGTTCTCTCTCTCTCTCTCTCTCTCTCTCTCTCTCTCTCTCTCTCTCTCTCTCTCTCTCTCTCTCTCTCTCTCTCTCTCTCTCTCTCTCTCTCTCTCTCTCTCTCTCTCTCTCTCTCTCTCTCTCTCTCTCTCTCTCTCTCTCTCTCTCTCTCTCTCTCTCTCTCTCTCTCTCTCTCTCTCCTTCCATAAGCAGGAAGTAATGGCTGCCACCTGACTCCAATGATCAATAATTGGTTATCCGATGTGATTGGAGGAGAGGAAGCTGTGGGGATTTAAGTAGCACCATTGCACAGAGCTGTGTGTGTGTGTGTGGAGGCTGCATCGTGAGGTTTCTTTTTCCAACCCAGAAAGCCTTATTAGTAGTTTTTGATTTATATCTCGTTGATTGAATTGTTGTTGTTTTTTTTTCCCTTTAGTGTCATTGTGTTGACACTTTTTGTTGAATCTTGGTGCTAACAGAAAACCCTTATGTTTTGTAAGTTATCTTTTTTTGTATATACTTTTATTTTCCTTTTATCTAAGTTTATTTTGTTAATCATTTGGGAAAGGGTTAGTAGAGAGGTGGGTGCCATTTTCTTTATAACTTGTTTTCTCTTGTTTAAGCTAGTTAGGGAGTTAGCGTATTATTGTATTTTGGCTTCTTTTCTTTTGTAGATTAGTTAGTTTCTTCCTAAATAGTTAGAGGGTTTATGTTTGTTATTTTGGCCTTGCCCCCTCTTGAAGCTTTAATCCTCCCACACTTGTATAATAAATGAACTTGTTTTTGATATTGAGTTGCCGTTGGTCTTTGTTAAAGCCCTTGGGTTGGGAATTGCACCTTGCTGCCTCCACACATCACACCATATTTATTCTGTTACTTGTCCCCTAGCTGGGGACGTAACAATAAGCACTATATACACAGACAAACGAGATAAACAAGATAACAAGGGGGTGTGATTAAATGGGGAAACAGCTGGATATCTAAATCAACATGAAGAACTACAAAACAACAACAAAAAACAGGGCATATCAAACAGCTACTGTATAGATAATTGTATCATCAGTATATAAATGTAGTTTAGCTGCAGTATTCTCATGACCTGGGTCATTTATATAGAGAGAAATTAAAACTGGTGTTAAAATCCCTGTGGAACACCTTTTTTAATGTTTAACTGAGAGACACTGCATTCTTTCTGATAAATAATTATTGAACTAATCTATACTCATTTTACTAAAATGTAAGCAGCTGAGTCTGTCCAACAGAATTTTGTGATCTACAGAATCAAAAGCTTTCGAAAGATCAACAAATAGAGCAGTGCAGTGATGACTGTTATCTAAACAAGTAAAAAGTAAAATTACAGCTATTTCATGCATTTATTTACACTGTTAAAGAGTTGCATTCTCATGCTAAACCTGGCCAAAGTTTCAAAACACAAGTTGGATGTATGACAGTTTGTGTCAAATACACTACTTCCAGTTTCGGCGAGAGGTTTTTTTTATTTTTTATATTTTAGTATGGCCCTTTAATCACATAATAAAGGGTGGACTTCCTTGTATGGGCACTTCTCCCTGATAAGCAAGAGCAAGAGCACACCCATCAACACGCTTCGTTTGTGTTACGGAGGCCAAGAGATTTTTCAACAATGGCTGTGTCCCAATTTTGAAGGCTGCATACATCATTGAGGCAGTCTCACAATGAATGTCAATTTTATTACAGTTACTTTTCTTAAATATGACATCCTTGACATGTGCAGCCTTCAAATGTGACCTCCGAAATGAGACACAGCTCCTGTCACCAAAGGAGTGTGTTTTTGGTTGTGAGGGAAACATTACCTTTTTCAGCTTCTCAAAGATGCCAGCATTAAGGGAACAGTGGACGAAGTTTGTTTTTCAGGGGCAGGAATGTAGTTGTGCATGTATGTTTGTTTGTTCCCGGAGTTTTGGTGATGAATGCTTTGGAAAGTCCCAGTTCTGCGCTGGATTTGCAGATCGCGGGTGGTGAGTAAAACTCCATCAGATGTCTGTGCCATGCAATTGCCACGCAAGTGCATAAAATATAAACACAAATGTTTTTGTTCCCTTTTTATTTATAATGATATCGCAGCTTGCAGACAATCTCTACGCAAAAGCTGCGTGCACCCGTGACTATTAAGCTCTGCCTATGGCAGGCACGCCTCCAGGAGCTCTGCTTTTTTTTTTTCATGCCTTGGCTTTAAGATGACCTTGGAGTCATTGGGCTGAACTCAAGGCAAGTAGGGCTCACAGAGAGCACCTGCAAGTCTCTTACTCACTTGACCGATGCTAAAGCTAATGGCAGAGTGGCCTTTAGCAACCGGGGTCAGATGTCGGCGGACTGTAACGGTTCAAAGGGAGGGCTCCTAAGGGCCCTCAGAACCATAGACAGGTCCCATGTAGGGACAGTAAAGGAGCAAGGTGGGTTTAGACTCCTAGACCCCTTTAAGAAACGGACAACAACGCTGTTCCTGCCCACCGACTGTCAGGCTATGTGAGCATGAAAAGCTGCTATAGCCGCCACAGACCTTAAGAGTGGAGGGGGTACGACCCTTATCCAACAACTCTTGGAGGAAGGACTATATCAAAGATATGTGACATGCAGATGGGTTTTCGCCGTAGGCTGTGCACCAAGCGGAGAAGACCAACCATTTAAGGGCATAGAGGCATCTTGTAGATGGGGATCTAGCCTGTGAAATAGTACTTAGGACATTCTCTGGGAGGTCTACAGGCTCCTATAGAGAGGCCATAGGTGCAGAGCCCACAGCTTGTCCAGCTTGTCCTGTTTGCCTGAGAGAGGAGGTCCTGTCCTGATAAAATGGCAAACTATTCTTCAGTAAAAATTTCTTCAGTTGATTACATCTCTGACTGCTGATCTTCATCATTCACCACATCTGTTCTCAGGTCTTAACTGTAATTCCCCTTCAGTATAAACCCAGATTATCAGTTCATACTGTAAATTCTTGATCAGCGAAAGTATGAGCACAATTATTCTAATCTAATCCAGTTTACTTTAAATAAACCTCCTCCTGAACTGAATTTACAGACCTGATGCTCTGACAACTCTGAGAAAAGATAAAAACAACAAGGATTGAGTCAATTATCATCAGTTCAATCCAGATAACTCAGAAATATATTAGGAATGAAAGAAGGAAAACTGTAAGCTGAACTCTGAAATCAGTTCAGATGAATCTCATCATTACTGTAAATGTCAGAATTGTTGGAGTTTCTTTGTTCAGTGGTTCATGCTGCTCGTCCTGATCTAGAAAGTATCCTGACATGATAAACCATGTTTTTCTACATAAACTGTGGTAATACCATGCTCTGAATTCATCATGTAGTGTTTTGGTGAATAATGTCAGTGTTTTCTTTCTATATCTGTCATGTGATCGTCCCGCTGCTGCTCTCAGTGCTGTAATGAACACAAATAATTCAATATATTAATATACTTCACTTTCATCAGAGCAGAGAGAGTCAATGATGAAGTGTTTCAATAGAGGACGTCAAACACTATCATGAGCTTCTACTGCATCTAGCAGCACCTTCATAGATGAGACCCATGTGATCAATACCATGATCTTCATGAAAGATGAGCCAATCACACTCGATTGTGACCTCTGACAGTATTTCTACATGTTAAAGGGTTAGTTCACTCAAAAATGACAATTCTGTCATTATTTATTCACCCTCATGTCATTCAAAACCCATGGTTCATCCTGAGAGCACAAATCAAGACCTTTTTTGATAAGATCAGAGAGCTTTCTTTCCCTCTGTTGACAGCTACACAACTAGAACTTTGATGCTTCAAAAAATTTCATAAAGAGATCATAAAACTAAACCATATGATTTGGTTTAGTCCACATTTTCTGAAGAGACTTGATCGCTTTATATGATGAACAGATTTAATTTTGGCTTTTAATCACATATAAGCATTGACCAGCAAACATAACCAGAATAAACTCAACCACAACAGCTTGATGCGTGAGAGACACAAGACTGAACCTCATTCATGAACCCGCGTAACACACGAGAATGAACCTCATTGGTTCTTGCCAAAGCTCAAACGTACTGCGTAACACACAAATGAATCTTGCTATAATGGCTATTTGCTTTTGTCACATTGTGCTGCAAGCTACTGGTCTAGACACGTTGTTTAGGTATTTGTGAATGTACCTGACACTGACACAACTTGTCCAAGCTTAGTGCAGAACCATGAATCTTTCATCTATATTTTTCCATGGCTCCCTGCAGTACTCCATTCTGATTCATCAATCATGCCATCTAGTGGTCTGTTGCACAATAACCTCTCTACAACTGTTAAAGGAACACTCCACTTTTTTTGAAGCTCATTTTCCAACTCCCCTAGACATAGGTGTGATTGGCAAAGGACAAAAAAGCAGGAAACTATACGGTGCACTTACCATGGGTGCGGGGCTTTGTTATGGGGAGGGGCTTATGGAGGGGCGTGGCTTGCTTTTGTACTGTTTTTTTTATGATAAAGTTATGTAAAATAACTGCTCAGTGCTGCAAAACAGACAACTCTGCTAATGCTAACTTAATTCTATATAAACTATTAGGGGTGTGACAAGACAGGTATCTCACGAGACGAGACGAGATTGAGTTCACGAGACAAGACAAGATGGCGAAATACACGACTAGAAAAAATATTCTGCAGGTGTATTTGAAATGTTTTAACTAATCATCTTGTAATGAATGTCATTTCAGTTCTACTTTCTGAGTATGAATTATCATATGCGGTAAAGGACAACAATACTCAAGTACTGTAAAAGGTTTTGCCACAAACTCAACTGACTGACTTCTCTTCTGTATGATTTCAGTCTCTTCAGACCTTACTGTACATGATTTATGAGCTTCTACAACTTTTGACCTCCTAACTGAACTCCTTTCCACAAACTGATCATAGAAATAAAAACAGTATAAATAAAAATGGTAACTTTACAATAAGATCTCATTTATTAACATTAATGTATTAACCAACATCAACTAACAATGAGCAATATATTTGCTGCAGTATTTATTAATCTTTGTTTATGTTAGTTAATAAAAATAGTCATTCATTGTTAGTTCATGATAGTTCACAGTGCATTAACTAATGTTAATAAATGAAACCTTACTGTTTGTGCTTAATAAGATTAAGAGAAAACTGTTATTCATTTTTATGGTAACACTTTACAATATGCGCAACCATAATCGCACTCTCTCAATGTTCAAAGTGCAAATAAGACCACATTTTTCTTTGATACAGAGCTAAGAGATGGTTACAACTACACTGCCCAGCCTAAAATAGCTTTCATATTGAGAGATATCTGTATTCATCAGGGAGCCGCTTTTAAATGCGGGGTATTGAAATCGCGTTTGAATGCGCGCTCGCGTTTACTTTCACTTTCGTGATCGCGCGTAACTCTGTGAATGTGGAGCGGCGGCGACCGTTATCCAACTGAATTAAATGTTTTTTATTTAAATACAAAGCAAAACAACAGTTGAGGCGTAATGTAAACGTAGCGGTGGCATATTCTTTCCTAATCATCCTAACACTCTGTCATGGCAACATCATGAGACTACTTTTCGCCTCGACGAGAAATGTCGTCACACCCCTATAAACTATATAACAGCATAGGCCTATTAGTTACTAGCCTAAACTGGACGGAGACACGGAGCGCCCTGTAACTCACTGACCTGCCTGCGTTCACAATTCACACGGTGCAGATGGGAGGGAGAACGGTTGACTACACAGTTTATGGGTATAAATTGTGTATTTCCCTCACAATTGTCACAAAAACTCACTAGTCTGTACACTGTCTGTCTGGTCTCTCTGCACGTTGCTTTGCGAGATCATGCGGCGCGATTTTTTTTTCCTCACTGTGTGCGCATTCATAACGGTGCGCGTACACTTTGAAATTCAATCGTGACAAATTATTGGACTACTTGCGGAGTGACATGACGACATGAATCAGAGGCACAAAAAACGTTGACAGCGGTGAGCGGTCATTATGTTTACCAATACTCGACCCATCCCAAACGCTGCAACCCTGACCCCCTCCCCCTTTGTTTTTTTTTGTTGTTGTTTTTTTTTTTGCATGATTTACGAGAGCATCATTTTCAGGTCGGAAAAGCCGGATTTCCGGATTTTTCCGGAAGAATCACATCCCTGCCTAGAGTTAAACAGTTGAGTTTTACCGTTTTTGAATCCATTCAGCCGATCTCCGGGTCTGGCGGTACCACTTTTAGCATAGCTTAGCATAGTTCATTGAATCTGATTAGACCGTTAGCATCTCGCTCAAAAATGACCAAACAGTTTCAATATTTTTCCTATTTAAAACTTGACCCTTCTGTAGTTACATCATGTACTAAGAACGACGGAAAATGAAAAGTTGCGATTTTCTAGACTGAAATGGCTAGGAACTGTACTATAATATCATTGCGCCAGCTGCACCCATGGTACGGCAGCAAAGTTCCTTGATTATTACGCCGGTTTCTTGCCATATCGGCCAAGAAAATCCAACTTTTCATTTTAAATAGGAAAAATATTGAAACTCGTTGGTCATTTTTGAGCAAGATGCTAATGGTCTAATCAGATTCAATGAACTATGCTAAGCTATGCTAAAAGTGGTACCGCATAATTAGCAAGAAAAAAAAACTAGTCTCCTAGAACTGCAGCCTCCGGTATTGCAGGAATATACTATTGCTTCACAGAGCACTTACACAAACAATTGATTAATGGAAGTGATTAATAATCTTATTATCTATGTTTGACATACTTAGGTAGCATTAAAGGTAGGGTAGGCCATTTTTATATAAACAATTTTTGTTATACTGGTTGAAACTCTGATAGCAATCAAAAATGAAAGAAGTGCTCTAAATAAAAAATATGTACCTGTCACATATCACTTCTGGTTCAGTTTTGCCACTGTTTCTTTTTAAGGGGCTTATTTTTGGGAATAAAAATAAGTATAATATACTATAATATACTAATCACAATCCCACCAAAACCGCACATCCTAACGTTACTTATGCTGCCTTCACGTTCTCTCGGAATTATTGAAAATACGAGTTTCCTAGGTAAAAACTGCACTCCCATTTTGAAACCTGAATGCGATGAGCTCGTAATCACAACTTCAGAAGTGGGAATTATCAATTTTCTGATAGCACATGAGGCAGCATTAGGCCTACGAGGCTTTTAGGAAATGCAGCCCTGGTTATATGTATGATATGGTTGTGTAACTTTACTCAATCTTATTTTTAAATTACTTCACGTTTCCTTTCAATAACACACTAAAAGCCACTTTAGAATTAAAAATGGTAATTAAACAAATCAGACAACAGACGTAGCTCACCTGTACTCACCATGCAGCGAAGAACAGTGGAAATACCTGCTAGAATCAACGTTGTGACTTGATTCCACTAACCAATGAGAAGAGTTGTGTCACGTGGAGTCCCGCCTCGATCTGCAGGCTGCAGCCAGGTGCTTCTCCCAATGGCAGATAATTTAGCTTTTTTTAAACCAAACTCACTTAATTTTGTTTTGTTTTTTTCCTCCCCAGAAAACAACAATTGTTATTTTATCTAGTAAAAAAATCTGGATTGAAAACAAGACAAAAATACTAAGAAAGAAAATCAGTATAAGAAAAAAATGGATTGTAGGACCGAGGGAAGACACATTTATTTATTTCATTTGCAATCTTTATTTAATAAAAGCTGTGTGCGCACACATCATGCGACTGATTCCATTTCAACAATGGTTAGATAAAAATGAAAGAAGCAAAGCATAAAAGTAACATCCAGAAATGCTATTTTCTGTAGGTCACAAGTCTAGGCTTTAAAAAGCTTGTCTTTAAACGGCTCATCAGGAATAAAGCTTGTGTTTTCCAGCAGCTTAACTGCAGTTTGGTTTATTATTATCTGGAGTGGCTCCATTTTCATTTTTCTGAAAATGAACAGGTAGGCATTTGTTCTTAATTTTGTCACAACCAAGAATAACATAGTCAAATTTGGGTTTGACATCCATGACCTGCTTCTTTTCGTTGATCGTAACATCAAAGAAATTGAGTTTCTTCCTGCTAATGCAGAGGTTTCTGCCCACGTGTATCTTCCCCCCTGTTGAACACACACCTATCACATTGTTATATTCTTTCATGGGAAAGAAGGACTGAATCGGCCTGTCCCAGGTGTCAATACCGTCAATGAATTTCTGCCATTCTCTTTTGTTCAAGCTATTTGGGGTGCCTTTGCGTAGGTGGTGGTCAAGGAAAGTGTCAAACTCCCTTTCATTCCCCAATTCAGCACAGGGCGCATCTGGGTACAGCATGTCCAGCTCACTCAGACAAGGGTGGAGCGCCAGTGTCAAGAGGACCATGAAGGACAGCATTTTTAAGATCTGTAAGATAAGAAGTTCAGATTGCAGATTCACTGTTGTTCATGTTAGTTCACTGTGCATTAACTAATGTTAACAAATATAACTCTTGATTTTAGTAATATATTACTAAAAGCTGAAATAAAAGGGTTAGTTAACCCAAAAATGAAAATTCTGTAATTAACATTTACCCTCTTGTCGTTCCAAACCCGTAAGACATTTGTTCATCTTCAGAACCCAACTGAAGATCTAAGAGCTTTCTGTTCCTCCATAGAGATCTAATGCAACTTACACATTCAAGGCCCAGAATGGTAGGAAAGACATAAAGTACTCCATGTGACTCCAGATGGAGAACCACAAGTTAGGAAATAGAATAAAGCATTTCATTAATTATTAACTAATTGTACAATACATATATTCATTAATAAATGTGTTTACAAATTAATTAATTAATCAATAAATAAATATGCTAAATTGTAAAGTAATTTTTTTTTAATGGGCAATAAAAGCTGTTCAAATTAAAAAGTCTAGTTAGGGCCTTTTGAAATGGAAATTACCTATTGTTTGTTCTTAGTTTGAGCATTACAGATGTTAAGTGATCTGTAACTAAATCAGAAATAAATGTTGGTGTGTCTGTCTTTGTTCCTGATATATGGATGTCATAGGGGACAGAAATAGCCAAACAAGATCTTCATTTGTGTTCGATGAACGAAGGTTGAGTGTGGAACATGAAGAGGAGTAGAAAAGAGTTAAATTAACTAAACATTAAGATAGTATTGTTCAAAATTAATGTAGACAATATTAACTATGAAACCTTATTACAAAGTCAACAAAAATTTAGATGATGAACAACTTAATTTCAAAAATAATTTTGTGAGTTTTATATACCTATCCTACTATATTATATAAGATTCTTAACACACAAGGAACTGTTTACCACTTTATTTACAAAATAATATTATCCAAAGTGGCAACAATGCTGCAAAAAATTTTTTTTCTTCTTCTTTTTTTTTTAATCTTGTTTTCTGAAAAAAATAAGTTAAAATTAAGTGAGTTTTTGCTAAAGCAAAATGAATTGGGGTAGAAAAATAATCTTATTTCTGAAAACAAGATTTCCACCAATAAATACACAATAGTAAAAAATATGATTCTTTAAATCATAATATTGAGAAAATTTATCATAATAATGAGAAACTTACACGCATGCGCAGAGCAGAAGGGTGTGGCAGCATAGCGACATCCGCTGGTCAAAGCCGTGTAAATGCAAGAACACAGCAAACATGGCACATTCTGCAAAACAGTTGTTTTCATTAAAGTCAGTGTAATCTACAAAGTGCAGTCTATAGTATCATTAAATAAAATAAATTAATAATATCATTAATCGAATAGTATAATCTAATATTATTAATATAATCTAGTACTATTAATCTAATAGTATAGTAAATTAATAGTATCATTAAATAAAATAAATTATCCATTTATCTTCAATACTTTTCCATGCGCAGGAGAAGGTGGAGCGCAAAGTGGTTTCCGTGGTTACGAATGACGCCTGCTTGTGCTCACCGGTGCAAACTGTTGCATGAACGCGACGGCTTACAAAACTATCAGGTTAATATGACATTTTTCATTAAATTTAAGTGCAAATTTAACTTGAAAGTGCTTACGCCATTTCGCCTTCTTTATTCTTCAAAAAGCTTACGCTCTATGTCCTACGCCTTCCCTATTCAACTTATGGAAAAAACTGAACTGGTGCTGTGTTCGTTCTGTAAGTAGAATAGGGAAAGCATTTAAAGCCCTTTGAAGCTGCACTGAATCTGTAATTTTGACCTTCAACTGTTTGGTGCCCATTGAAGTCCACTATATGGAGAAAAATCCTGGAATGTTTTCATCAAAACCTTAATTTCTTTTCAACTGAAGAAAGAAAGACATGAACATCTTGGATGACATGGGGGTGAGTAAATTATCAGGAAAAGTTTAATATGAAAGTGAACTAATCCTTCAATGTTAACACGTACTGTATTTCACGGATGAGTCTAGGCTATTTGAAGTGCAGGTTTGCATAGACATACAGAAAACACATTTTAAGATGTCTGTGACTACTTATGTATGCAAAAGCTTTCCAGATTAAGCATTTTTTTAACAGACTTGGATATGTAGGTGTGTTGTTTTATCATTCCTTTATATATGTTTGAAATCCATGGATCACTGTGTTTCCGCTTGTTCATACATAAATAAACAAATGAATAAAAGACTATATCCTGTCTCATATAATGATAATTTATCAATAGTGTTATTTATTTAATGATTATTATAGGTTACACTTTTGCAGAGCGTGCCATGGTTGTGGAGTTCTTGCATTTGACCAGCGGATGTCGCTAGCGTGTCACTGCTCCGCTGCTTTGTGCATGCGTAGAACTTTCTCATTTTTATGACATACTCAGTCATTATTATGAGACTGTAACTGAACTTTTTCAATATATAATGAGCTAATAATTATAAGAAAGTTTCTCATTATCAGAATTATATTTTTTTACTCAACTGTGGGGGAAATGGGCTTCCATAATCAACTTATATCAAATCAATATTTAATGAGACACTCTTTGCTTAATTCTGTGCTCAATATAATTATTTTTAAGTACATTTGTGCACCATTAGGGTAGCTGGCAGATTGATTGTTCCAAACATCTGTTTTGCTAGAAAAGTTGCTAGAGTAATAGGTTGGTTATGTCTGGACACACAAATCTTATTTGGTCACGTGCAATTACTAGTGCTGACATTCTGCCTGAAAAGATCTGATTTGAGAAGAAATCAGAATTGCCTGCAGTCTGAACATAACGTTAGGCTATGTGGTTGCATATGAATTGGTGAGTGGATTAGTCCAAATTTTCTGAAGGGACACATCGCCTTATACACTGAACAGATTTAATTTAGGCTTTCATTCAAAGAACAGACAGACAGAGCTTTGTATTTTGTTTTAGCTCTTCAGATCACAAAATTGAGTGGGAAATGAACATTAATGGTATTCTGCGAACGTGATCAATTTGTCCAAATAGGCACACTGATTGACCAACGCTGGCTCTTAACAGACAGAAGTGGTAACTGTAGGGGGTTACATAACACCTCAAAAGAAAATACACACATGCATAAAAAGAAAGACTCTATACAATAACCCCCCCCCCCAAAATGTCCTATACACCACGCTATTGCACAAACACCACACTTGTGGTAAGAGTGAATATCTCCCCCATGCCTCTGCTGTAACAATCATTCAGTATCCATTGACCATCTGGCTCAACAAGACCAGCGGGAAGGCATTTAAAGCAAACTTCTCTACACAAAGAGTCATCTGTCTGGATGCATACATCAGTGTGCTACTAATCATTTCACACATCAAGCAATCTGTTTTAATATAGTGTAAATACTCACATGTAATATGCTGTACCGATCATTCAGCATCCACTGCTCATCCAGCCAAACTCAATCAGCATTAGAACATTTAAGCACCGTTTACACCTGGTCACTTTGTGCGTTTTCTCTGATCGAAAATCTGATTTATAAATACGACTGCATTTACCCTTGGCCACATAAACGTGTCTCCGCAAAATGGATATAAAACCAATCTTCAATTCCCGCGCTATATGCAGATTTCATGGAGTTCACGTTAGGGCTGTCACAATATTTTTCACACCACGGTTATTGTGGCCAAAAGAATTCACGACATCTATAGAATCCTTGGGGGGAAAAATGTATCAGTAATTTTTACAGTAGGTGGCAGCAAGTCACTGTCTTAATGAGGGAGTGAGTCATTCATTCAACCGATGTGTTCAAATGACTGATTCATTCAGGAACGAAGCTCGGATTCATTCGTTCTAAACGCGGATTCAGTCAGTATAACAAAAACATTTCTGTTGCATGGGGGCTCTGTTCTGCTGTTCATCATCTTGAAATTTTCGTTGTATTTACCGGAATCTTGAAATGACAACACGTGAAATTATATTTGGAGCTATTCACATCCTTTTGGTCATTGGACTGGGTATTATGCGTTTCCATGGCACCGCTATCAACGCATAGGGTTTCTATCGACGGAGACTTTTATACTGAGCATTGTGAGACCAATAAATCTGAAGTAAACCAGGTTGGATTTATCTGGATATGTCAACTCTGAAACTCAGAGTTTGTTCAGCTAGATTCATGCAACAGGCCACTGCATTCTGCTCTTCCCTGCTTCCTCCATCTGCTTCTTGGGTGGATAGAAGTTTGTTAATACAGTTTTGGGTTTTATACCAAATGCAGTAAAAGGCTGATTTTGGGTCCCAGACAAAGCAGATATTTTCTGATGGTAACTGGATGTTTACACATGTTTTAGAGGATGTTAGTTAAGAACAAACCCTGCAAGACTCAGACCAAAACCAAAACAGTAACAGGAATAAGAGATAAGCAACAACAACTGCCTTACAGTCACAGCATTAGATGAAATCAACCCCAAATCAAATACACGAAACTGACTGAATTTGTGTCATATGTCTACAAAGGTTTATTTTTCTGAGAACTAACAGAGTTTAGTAAGATATTATATTGTAAATAGTTTGAAGTAATTTTTATTGACCCTTATATTTTAAATGCTAGTTTATCTTTAGCTGCTGGAACTGTGTTTATATGTCACATTTGTTATGGCAAGAAAAACCAAGAGAAAATATGATCAGGTGACATTGGCTATGTATTGATAGAGTTATAGTCATCATATAATTATTCACTGATCTAATCCACATTTCAGTAGCACTGTGATGCTTTTCATCTACTATATTATTCAGACACACACAGATATCAACCATCAGCACATGAAACTCAGCAATGGTGACAGTCAACAAAAAGGCTTATGCTGCAATGCATGCTGGGTGCTACCATATTACAAAACTCATCTATGACTTCAAACATGCATTTCAGCATAAAAAAAATGATGTTGATAAATTGTCGTACTGTTTTCTTTTATTCTTACTATTTGCTTTTATTTTCTCTGTTGTTTCTGTTGTGACTGTAGTTGCTTGTTTTGTGTGTATAAAAGTTCAACTGTGAATTACATCATCCTCTGTGTCTGTCGATGTTGTCTATTCAAGGCAATCAAAGGTTTATAGCTGTCATCAGATGCCACACAAGATATGTACATTGTGTGCATGGGTGAGGAGCATGTGCACGCTCAGTCCTTGAGGGGGCTGTTTGCATGCATTGTGAGCACCATCCTATCAGGAAACTTTGTTCCCGTCTGGTCCTTTTCTCGAGGGAATTGGGCCAGCCATCATAAACACTTCTGAGCAGGCCAGGCCCGAAAAAAAAAATGTAAACGTTAAACCAAAACGAATTAGTTTAAAGCTAAACTAAAAACAGAAACCGGCGTTATAACCTACCTCTCTAATTAGTCACAAATCCAAATGTTTCCATACAATTTTGAAGGGTAAACTATATGTAATATTTAAACGCTTTTATTGTACACAGACTACTTTTTATATATTTGGTTGAATGTATGTTATTTTGACAATTAACAGGCTGCGATGTCAAGTTACTTGTGTGTGTGTGTGTGTGAGGCGCCGAAACGATCACTTGAATTTTCTTATAAAAGCGGAAACAACTTAAAATACTCAGACATTTATGGTCACATATATGTAACACCATTCAAATCTCTGAAGGGTTAAATAGGCCTATTATTTTTGTACACTCACTATAAAAACAAAACATTGCTCGTAAAATAAACAAAGAAATTTCTGCCGTCTCAGTAAAGTCAAAAAGCACAACATTTTGTTTTTACTCTGAGTGTACACAAATAAAAGAAGACATTCAACAGATTAAAATGGTGTAAAACTCTTAATTGTATGTGCAACATTGATGGAGTATTTTGAGTCTCTTTCACACTGGTAAGAAAAAACCGAGGTGGTATCGCTGGCGATACCTCAGACTCCAGAGTGTTAAGGAGCGTGAAGGATTGTAGGGCGATAGAATATCGGTTAAGTACACAGGAGCTGAGCAATTTAGAGCCTTATAGGTCATTAGCAATACATACATATCGATACAGAACTTAAAGGTACAATTTATTATTATTACATAATTTTGGCCGCTAGAGGTCGCTAGAAGCCTTTTCAAAACAAAGCTTGATGATGCCACGTTTAAGCGCGGAATCTTGGAACATGTGCTCTTGACCTCAACGGACTGAGCAAAAGAATAGGGATAGGTCTCGGGAAGAAATCATGTTCATGGATGCGATTATTAACGTTACTGTAGTATGAAGCAGAGCAGGAGCGAGTGTTGTGGGAACTGAACGAGGAGCTGGAGCAACTGCGCAACACACGCCTCACGGGCAGTGGGACTTTTGTGGAAGCGGCGCCGCTTCTGCTTTTCTGGTCATGAGTATGAGGTAACGCAGCTCTGTTTATCATATTAGATACATTTGAGAGTGTTGAAAATAATGTTATAACATTACTCTGTGCGTTCTCTCGGCGGCTGCTGTGAGACACTGTTACACACTGCAGTAAGATACAGTAGATCGATTTTACAATATCATATTAAATACTGGATGGCTTGTGTTGATAAATGGCATGCAATTAATTTTAAAACGTATTGTATGATGGAGAAAAAGACTAAACATTTTGAGCTATATAACAACAATTCGTTTTCTGTCTATAAATATATCAAAACTGTTGTTTCATTGTCTATTAAAACGTGTAATATATTAAAGCGTCTTTGGCGTTTCCATGGTTTCTACAAAATCTAATCCTGAAACCGAGGGTAACGCGGGTATGACGCAATTGGCTCCTCACACGTCCCGGAGCCTTGGTTAAAATTGCAATTTTCTCACAATTTACAAATAGTTGGAAACATTTGGGATGTTTTAAGTGAACAAAATATATAACACTGGCCTAGTGGTTTTTGGATATTTTACTGCAAAAATATTACATACATTATATAATATTACATAATATTACAACAAACATACATATTGCACCTTTAAAGGGTAACCAGTGTAGAGATGATAAAATTGGTGATATATGATCATATTTTCTTGACCTGGTAAGAACTCTAGCAGCTGCATTTTGTACTAATTGTAGCTTATTTATTGAGGAAGCAGGACAACCAGCTAATAATGCATTACAGTAATCTAGTCGAGACGTCATGAAAGCATGAACTATAACTTTTCTGCATCAGAAATAGATAACATATTCCGTATCTTAGCAATGTTTCTGAGGTGGAAGAAGGCTGTTTTTGTAACATATGAAATATGATTTTCAAAGGACAAGTTGCTGTCTAATATAACACCCAGGTCTTTAACTGTCGAGGATGGAGTAACAGCACATCCTTCTAAATGCAGATTGTAGTCTGAAAGATTCTGTGTACAGGTTTTTGGTCCAATAATTAATACTTCAGTCTTATCTGAATTTAATAGAAGAAAATTACTAGTCATCCAATGTTTTACTTCTTTAACACACTCTGTCAGACTGAATAATTTAGAGATTTCATCTGGTTGTGTTGAAATATATAACTGAGTATCATCGGCATAGCAGTGGAAACTAATTCCATGTTTTCTTATAATATTGCCGAGTGGCAGCATGTATATTGAAAATAGCAGAGGGCCTAACACAGATCCTTGCGGCACTCCATAGTTTACTATCGTTATCTTAGATTTTTCCCCGTTTATATAGACAAAATTGTGTCGGTCTGATAGGTACGACCTAAACCACTGTAATGCCTGGCCCTGAATACCAGTGTAATTTTGTAGTCAATCTAGGAGTATTTTATGATCTATAGTGTCGAACGCAGCACTGAGATCAAGTAACACTAGTATTGAGACACAGCCCTGGTCAGAAGCTAGAAGTAAGTCGTTTGTAATTTTAACGAGCGCAGTTTCTGTACTATGATAGGATCTGAATCCTGACTGAAATTTTTTTTATAGATAGCGTTTTTTTGCAAGAAGGAGCGTAATTGGGCCGACACCACTTTTTCTAGTATTTTAGACATAAATGGAAGATTTGAGATGGGTCTGTAATTTGCTAATACATTTGGATCTAATTGTGGTTTCTTAATGAGAGGCTTAATAACTGCTAGCTTGAACGGTCGTGGGACGTGACCTAGAGATAGAGACGAGTTGATAATATTGAGAAGAGGCTCTTCTGCTACAGGTAACATTTCTTTCAGTAGTTTAGTGGGTATTGGATCTAATAAACATGTTGTTGTATTGTATTTGTATTTGTATTTATTATTTATAAAGCACATTTCAATACAACCAGAGTTGTCCAAAGTGCTGTACATAGAAATTGGGAAAAATACAAAGCACAGCTAATATAAAACATACAAAGCATAACACACATACACACCTAGGAATCAATCAACCGATACATTAAAAGCCCTATTAAATAGGTGAGCTTTTAGCAATGATTTAAATATAGAAATTGTCTATTTAAATATAGACCTAATAGAATGAGGCAGTGAGTTCCATAATTTTGGAGCAGCTACTGAGAAGGCCCGATCTCCTCTCTGTTTTAGTTTAGATCTAGGGACTGCTAAAAGAAGCTGATCAGAAGATCTCAGGGGCCTAACGGAAGAATAGCGGTTTACTATGGTCTCAAAATACTTTGGTGCCAGTCCATTCAAGGATTTAAAAACAAACAATAAAAGTTTATATTCAATTCGAAAATGTACAGGCAACCATTTAAGGGAGAATAAAATTGGAGTAATATGATCATGCTTTCGAGTGCCTGTTAACAATCTCGCTGCTGAATTTTGAACCAACTGTAGGCGCGACAGATCCTTCTGGCTAACTCCTATGAAAAGAGAATTACAATAGTCTAAGCGTGAAAACACAAGAGCATGGATAACTAATTCTAAATCTTTAAAAGTAAGAAAAGGCTTCATCTTTGCAACAAGTCTCAAGTTGAAAAAACAGGATTTGACCACAGAGTTAACTTGTTTATCAAATTTAAATTCTGGGTCAAATAGTACTCCTAAGTTTTTCACCACTGGTTTACTATATTTAGCCAACGGTCCAAGAACAGAATTTGTGGTACCCTGTTTCCCATTTGAGCCAAAAAACATGATCTCAGTTTTATTTTGTTATTTATGTTGTTGGTTTAGACGAAGTTTATTTAGCTCTTCCTGTCCTATAGTTGTGAAGCACTGCAACTGTTCTTGAGGGGCGATAATTGAAGCTGAATCACAAAACGCTGTCAAAGGTTGTTCATTTACAATTGTATTTCTGATGCTTTCGATTTTCTCAGTAAAGAAATTCATAAAGTCATCACTACTAAATTGTAGTGAAGTGTTTTGTTCTGGTGATGTCTGTTTATTTGTTAATCTAGCCACTGTACTAAACATGGACCGTGGATTGTTTTGGTTATTTTCTATGAGTTTGCGGAGATGTTCGGCCCTGGCTGCTTTTAGAGTCTTTCTATAACGGGACGAGCTGTCTTTCCACGCGATTCTGAAGACCTCTAAACGAGTTTGTCTCCATTTGCGTTCTAAATTTCGAGCTTCTCTTTTGATAGCATGAGTAATACTGATGTACCATGGTGCAGTATTTTTCTCTCTAACCTTTTTTAATCTCATCGGTGCAACAGTATCTAATGTACTAGTAAAAATGGTGCACATACTGCTAATCATTTTCTCGAGATCATTAGTGTGTTTAGCAGCTGAGACAGATCAGGCAGTTTATTTGTGAATTTATCTATAGTTGTCGGGAGAATTGTTTTACCTAGTCGATATCGCGGCGCAATTTGACAGATATCATCAGTATGCAGTACACGTTACAAGGTAGTGATCAGAGACGTCATCACTTTGTGGTAGAATTTCTATATCGGTTGGATTGATTCCATGTGATATAATTAAATCTAGTGTATGATTAAACGTCCAGTGACGTTTTGTTTGACCCCAAAGGAGTTTAGTAAATCTGTAAACACAGCCCCTAACGCATCATTTGTATTGTCTACATGAATGATAAAATCTCCAACAATCAGAGTGTTATCGAAGTTGACCAATAGGTCTGAGAGAATGTCTGCAAACTCTTTTAGGAAATTTAATTTTTTTGTGATTAGTATTCACTAAGTTACAGTTAATTTTCTGAGAAATATCAGATTGGACTTCGTTCAGAGGGAGATGACAGATCACACATCATGTTAGTTTTCTTTATTTTGCAAAAGGCACAACATTTTGTTTTTACTCTGAGTGTACACAAATAAAAGAAGATATTCCACAGATTAAAATGGTGTATAACTCTTAATTGTATGTGCAACATTGACAGACTATTTTGAGTCTCTTTCACACTAGTAAGAAAAAAACAGAGGTGGTATTGCCGGCGATACCTCCGACTCGATGGAGTTAAGTGGGCAGAACACAGACTGTGAATTGAGGTTTGACTTACTAGTCATATGGTGTGAAGCGTCTTGGAGATGTTCTCTGACAGAAGATCAGCTCAGATTCTGCTGGGGTGCAGGCCATCAGCACAGAAGAGCCTAGGTCGCCCCCAAAAAAGATTCCAATTATTTATAAAGAGCAACTTCTGTTCATTACACCAAGACATCAATCATTCATTTAAAGCAAATAATCTACTGAACCTTTCATGTCCACATCTTTGGGAAGAGAGGCGGCTGGAATCCAGGGATGCATTGGAAAGGGGTCAAACCGATGGCTGCCTTACAGATAGAGTTCTGGACGTACACAGCCCAGATAGCGAGATAGATAGTGAGCCCAGTCGTTCTGGTGATGGTTGCCGTAGGATTGAAGGAAGCGAGTGAGTTCTTGGTTAAGTCTTTCTATCTGTCCATTGAACTATGGGTGGTACCCGGAGGTGAGACTGATGTTGACGTTGAGGGCTTGGAAGAATGATGACCAGAGTCGAGAGGTGAATTGCGGGCCCGTCAGAGACGATGTCCTCCGGTAGTCCGTAAATGCAAAAGACCCAGTTGCAGAGGTATTTGGCGGTTTGCATGGCTTTGGGCAGTTTTGGTAGGGGTATGAGATGGCATGCTTTGGAGAAGCGGTCTATGATGGTGAGTATGGTGGTATAATTGTTGGAAGCTGGGAGATCTGTGATGAAATCAATGGCAAAGTGGGACCAAGGACGTTGTGGCAGAGGCAGGGGTTGCAGTAGGCCAGTGGGTATGAGATGGTTTATGGATGTTGCAGGTGTGGAACGGCTTGACAAATATGGTGGTGTCTTTACCCAGGGTTGGCCACCAGAAACAGTTCTGCAGCAACTGAATGATGGCCATGATTCCAGGGTGCCCAGAGGAGGGTAGGCTGTGGACCTGATCGAGGATGCAGTTGCGGAAGGTTTCTGGGACGTAAACTTTATCAGGTGGACATTCGGTGGGGATTTCGCTCTGGGCGTTAGCCTGTTCCAGTTCGGTCATTATATCCCACTTAATTGGTTCACCCTCGCACTGCCTGGACAGGGCATCTGCTTTTGTATTCTTTGATCCAGGGCGATATGTGACGGTGAAGTTAAACCTGGAGAAAAGCCTGTCGAGTCTCTTGGCTGTTCTGAGATATTCTAGGTTTTTATGATTGGTGAGGACCACGAACGGGTGGCTAGATCCCTTTAACCAGTGTCGCCACTCCTCAAAGGCGGCCTTCATGGCTAGGAGTTCCCGGTCACCGACGTCATAATTTCTTTCTGCTGAATTGAGCTTTCTGGAGTAGTAGGCACTGGATAAAGCTTAGGAGGGTTACCTTGTCTTTGAGACAGAATAGCACCAAGACCAGAGCTGGAGGCATCTGCCTTGACCACAAAGGGGCGATCTGGATCAGGGTGATGTAGAATGGGGGCAGTGGTGAAGCATTCTTTCAATCGTTGAAAAGCCTCAATGGCGGCTGTGGACCAGATAAGTCAGTTGTTCCCTTTCTTTACCATGGATGTTTGTGGGTTGGCCACAGCACTGAAGTTCCTGATGAATTGCCTGTAGAAGTTAGAGTATCCCAAGAATCTCTGCAGCTCTTGCAGTGTGGTAGGTTGAGGCCATTTGAGAACAGCAGTGACTTTCTGCTCATCCATGGTGACTCCTTCTGGACTGATAATGTAACCCAAGAAGGCGGTTGGCGTTTTGTGAAACTCACACTTCTCTGCTTTGTCGTACAGTTGGTGGTGAATGAGTCTTTTGAGTACTGCACTGACCTGATGGACGTGTTCTTCAAAGGTGTCAGAATAAATCAATATCAATAAATCATCAATGTAGACTATAACAAACTTGTTGAGCATGTCTCTGAAGACGTCACTGATGAAAGCCGGGAATACGGACGGACTATTGACCAGCCCGAACGGTATGACAAGATATTCCTAGTGCCCAGTGGCTGTAGAGAAGGCGGTCTTCCACTCGTCCCCCTCTCGGGTCCGAATCAGGTTGTAAGCACAGCAGAGATTGAGTTTGGTATAATATTTGGCTGTGCGTAGTTGTTCAAGGGCTGCTTGAACAAGAGGTTGTGGATATCTAAACTTGACTGTAATTTAGTTGAGTCCCGATAGTCGATACAGGGTTGAATAGCCCCATCCTTCTTGTGTACGAAAAAGAAACCAGCAGAAGCGTGGGACGTAGATGGTCAAATGAAGCCCTTTGCTAACTCCTCCTCCATGTATGCTTTCATGGCTTCAGACTCTGGTTGTGAGAGTGGGAATATACGATCTTTGGGAGGTGTGGACCCTGGGATGATGTCAATGGCACAGTCGTAGGGACGATGGGGCAGTAGTTTAGACGCACACACCTTGCTGAAGGCTATTGATAAATCCTTACATTCCTCAGGCAGGTTGGTATTCGGGGAATGTTTGTTGACGTGGACGGTTCTGATGGAGAGAGGAGAGATATGTGACAGACATTCAGGGTAACAGGCTTTATTCCAGTGGGTGATCTGACCCTGTCTCCAGGAGATATGGGGGTCATGTCTGCAAAGCCAGGGTAATCCAAGAATGATAGATACGGTGGAAGTGGGTAGAATGTAGAACTGGATGGTCTCAGTATGGAAGAGACCCGTCTGCATCATGAGCTCCTGCATGAGTGCAGTAACATGTCCGGTGCCCAGTGGTCGGCTGTTATATATATATATATATATATATATATATATATCACTGGGGTTTTTATGCCCACGGAAATAATTTAATATAGCAACACATTCGTTACCAATAGGTGGGTGAGTAGAGACACAGGCAAAGGATTACAAAGATGAGGCAGCTTTATTAAAGTGTACCAAACTTAAAAACTGTCACATTATCTCACAAGGGCTCAATATTCACAGGTCACAAAAAAGACACTTTACAAAAACTACAATATACATAAACAAAATAAAGTTTAAATGAGGGAGATGGTCTGCCGTAACCCTTAATTCTCACACCACACTTAACCATAAACCAAATCACTTCAACCTGTGAAGCACGGCACTCAGTGTGGACACCATTAAACGAGCAGCCAACCTCCTTCCCTTTTTCAGGAAAATACAAAGAGGAAATACAACACCACACTTTGTAACAAAGACTAACTAAAATGTAGACTTAGACTGTCGACTTAAAGCAGCATGTGACAGAGTCACGCCCATGCTGCTAAAGGGTAAATATAGGCCTATTGATTTTTTTGTTGTTGTTGGTGGTGGTGTTTTTTTTATTTTTTTTTTATAATAATTATCTAAAAAAATAATAATAATCTAATATCTATTAATGTCATATTCCATACATTATTTATCAGAGCTTATAAATGTTTTATTATTAAATTGTAATTATAAATAATGTTTTTTAGTAATTGTTCATTAATATATATTAAATAATCAGTCATATACAATTTATGACATTTAAGTTTCACAGACAGGGCTTAAACTAAGACAGGATTAGGCTTTAGTTCAGTTAGGGCATTTAAGTAGCTTTTATAAATGTGCCCTAGAAAACAAAACATGTACATTTGGTGTGCATCTTGAGACAAAACAATAGAACTGACATATTTTAAGATACAGTATGTCAGTGCAAGTTGCTTTCAGTTAAAACAACTCAAGTTTGTTTATTTAGTTTTAAAATGGAAAAATAATGGTATAACTTTATTTTAGTGCCATAGTTACACATTACTACATGTACTTACTATAGTAATAACAGTAAATTATGCATAATTACAAGTAACTAACCCTAACCCTAACCCTCTCTACAGTAAGTACATGTAGTTAATGAATAGTACTTAGCACTTTTTTGAGTAATTACAGTGTAACTACGGCACTGTAAAATAAATTGTAACCCAAATAATTGCATATAGTCATAAAGTAGTGAAGTAAATTAATAAAAAATGTGTCCCATCCAGGAAACAGCAGCAGAATAGTCTAAAAAAAAGTGATAACTGGTTATGGACTGAATGACACACAGACATATCCTGAATGAGTTCTTTAGAAATAAACTAAATAATTGAATATAGAACTATAAAAAAAATCTGTTGTGTTGCAAGTTCACATACTTGTAAGTGTACTAATTCAGTACAACTTGGGACTAAATTGGCCCACTTTTTAAGTATACTTTAAGTGTAACTGCAGTAAACTTTGAGTACACAACTAGTTTATAACTAGTTCATTTAACTTTTAACCTATAACTTTTTCATTTGCATCTGTACTATAAGTGAACATAGATATGCTGATAGTTTTTTAGTTAAATGCTTGTTGCACATGTTTTTTAGTTCATTAAAGTACACTTTGAAGTATACTCTCAGTAAACTACAAGTTTAGTAGTTTTATCGTGCGAAATTCAGTGTTTTGACCTTTAGAGCCCCTGTAAGTGTTTTCTATGGGCCATGTGAACCATGTTAACAGCGCAGAACAGGACAGTTAAAACATTGTTTGAAGATTAGATGCTTGAGGTGATGTATTAATTTATTAAATGTGAAATGGTAAAAAAACAAAGAACAATATCTAGTAATTTAATTTAAAAGCTACATATGTAGCCAATGGTAGTACCTTCCTTTACGCCTTGGTGGTGTGTTTTATTTCACATGTTTTATTCGGCCTATAAAAGCAGCTGTATGTGTCCTAGGAATATGTGTCTCACACTCACAGGGTATGGGGTATTTGTTTGTATTTATTTTTCTTCTTCTGTTAATTGAGGTTTTGTTGTGTTCTATGAATAATTGTAATACTGAGTATGGTCGCTAGAGGGCAGTAAAACCTAATAAGAAACCTAGAGAGGCGATGAAGAAATTGAGTTGTTGATTTGCTATGGTAATGTTTACTAATGCTTCCTACATTAAAGACAACCGTTTGGAGCTAGCTTTTGTTTTACTTCTTTTTTACATCTTACAACATCACAAATTGGTAACAAGGATACCCCGCACTGCAGTTTTGTTTTACTGTTGCTCTCAGAATGTCTGTTAATGTTCCTGCGCCAGCAATGTTTTTGCCCTGTCCGGGGGAACCAGCAATGCCTTTTGACATGTGGCTGTGTATTTTTAACTACTACTCGCTAGTGATTAATGCGACAGGGGATGCTTGGCCAAACGTCCGCAAAGGGCCACATTACTCCATTGTTTGGGAACAGAGGGACAGCGGATATTTTACGCTCTACCAGAAACAGGTGACACTTATGCTTCTGCTGTCAGTGCACTAGAGAAACATTTTACTCCAAAAGTCAACGTTGTTGTTGAACGCTATGCATTCAGAAAGCGAGCTCAATTTCCGCATGAGACTATTGCACAATATGTAGCTGCCTTGCGTGCTCTTGCAGCTAACTGTGGTTTTGAGGACAAATCTGATGACATGATTCGTGATCAACTACTGGAACGCTTGTTGAGTGACAGTATTAGAGAAAGGCTGTTACTGGAGTCAGACCTAACACTGGACACAGCCGTAACTCTTGCAACACAGATGGAAGCTGCTCCTGATCAAGCAAAAAAAAAAAATGATTTCAGACAGAGGTGTTTTGGACAAAGGACTACCAGTACAGACTGTGCACTCTAGATCACACAAAACTACAAACAAACAGTACCACCGCTCATCTAAGCCACATGCTGCAGCCACTTCTTCTCCACGTAGATCTTGCTTTAGGTGTGGCTCCACTCAATGCCCTGCTGTAAATGCCCAATGCAAGTCCTGTAATAAAAGGGGTCATTTTGCTCGTGTATGTCGTTCTGTTCTGACCAGTAAAGTACACGAGGTGCAGTTACCTGACGTGACTATATTGTATATGGGAAACACTGATGAACATGCTCCAAAGAGACTGTTTTGCAATGCAACAATTCATACACCTGCCTCTGCTGCCAAGGAGATACGACTTACTGTTGATACAGGCTCTATACTACCACACCATGTCTATAAACAATATTTCAGCTCCACCCCCTCTGTCTCCACCTTCTGCTAGACTGGTGACCTACACACATTCACACATTCCAGTACTTGGATGTCTCCATGCCCAGGTGTGTGTAGCGGATTCGAACACTCCAGGCACATTCTTCGTAGTAGAGGAAGGTACTGCATTGCTAGGTATGGACTTAATTAGCAGCTTGCATCTCTGTATAAATGCTGATATGATTACCACCTCAGATGCAATGCCAGCTACTCCTGTTCTGTCCACAACCACTACTGAACCTCTTATTACTCCTCCACCTGAGATTGGGTGTGTGAAACAGTTCGTACACAAGGTCAAAGTTGATCCTACAGTCCAACCTGTGCGGCAGAAACTGCGCCATTTACCATTCGACTGAACTGCGCCATTTACCACTCGACTGAACTCGATCGTCTACTGCAGGCTGGCATTATAGAAGAAATTGATGCCTCTGCTTGGGTTTCTCCCATTGTAGTTACAAGAAAAAAGAATGGAGGCATACGAATGTGCATAGACCTTCGTGAACCAAACAAGGCTGTGGTCACCGACTGCTACCCTCTGCCACACGTCGATGAGCTTCTCTCCAGCCTTCGAGGTGCTGCTCTTTTCTCTACTATCGACCTGGCCAACGCGTACTACCAGTTGCCACTTCACAAGGACAGTAGAGACATTACGGCCTTCATTACACACAAGGGCCTATTTAAATTTTGCCGGGTTCCATATGGCCTGGCATCAGCTCCGTCAGCTTTTCAAAAGATGATGGCAACCATTCTGGAAGGGGTACCTGGTGTCCAGAACTATCTGGACGATCTAATAGTTTATGGTGCCACTGCTGATGAACACGATCAGACTCTCCATACTGTCCTGCTAAAACTCAAAGAGGCTGGACTGGTTCTGAATGATGAAAAGTGCCATTTCAGAAAGACCACACTCCACTTCCTTGGCCATGTCATTACCGCAGATGGTATTTTGCCTGACCAAGAGCACGTTAATGCAATACTTCAAGCTCCCGCACCATCTGATGCCGCTGCCTTACGATCCTTCTTGGGCCTTCCTTCGTGGTACTCTAAGTTTATTCTGAATTTTGCAATGGTGATGGCTCCCATGCGTGAATGTGTCAAAGATAAAGAGACTTTCACGTGGTCTGCAGCTGCCCAGACCAGTTTTGATGAGGTCAGGCAGCTCTTAGTGTCCAGCTCTGCCCTAGCTCTGTTCGACCCCTCCCTACGCTCAGTGATTTCGACCGATGCCTGTGATTATGGACTGGATGCTGTGTTTGCCCAAATTCAGCCAAATGGTACAGAGAATTACAATGGCAGTTATTACAATGGCAGAGGGTAAATACTCAATCGTGGAAAAAGAGGCACTTGCATGCGTGTGGGCTACAGAAAAGTGGCGCACGTATTTGTGGGATAGGCGTTTTACTTTGCGCACGGACCACCATGCACTCACAACCTTACTCACTACCAAAGGAATGAACAGGGCTGGATTGCGCATTGCCCGCTGGTCGGCGCGTCTGCTTTGTTTTGACTATGATATCATTTACAAACCAGGTTCACAAAACCATACAGCAGACTGCCTTTCACGTCTCCCTCTGCATGTGCCAGTGGATCCTTCTACAGATGTGGAACCTGAACTTGTGGCTCTGATTTCGTCCACACTGAGTTCCCTTCCGGTCTCTGACTTTGACAGTACTTGTTCCTTATGCTTAGAAATGGTGGCTCTTCGTGAACAGATTAGCTGTGGCTGGCCTCCATCTATACGGGCTTTTGCCCAGAATCTAACGCCCTATTACAAAATTAGGGATGAACTCTCAATGCAGGTTCCGTGGTTCCAGATTAGTGGTGCCTGTCTCATTGCGTCATACACTGATCACCCTGGCCCATGAAAGCCACCAGGGGAATGTACGCACTAAACAGCGGCTGCGTGACCTTTACTGGTGGCCTTGTATGGACTCTCAGGTTCAGACCTGTATATCTGCCTGCGCCCCTTGTCAGTCTAATGACAAAACAGCTCTCACTCATCCAGCGCCTCTACAACCTATTCCACTCCCTGACGGTCCCTGGAAGAAATTAGGCCTTGATATTGTTGGGCCATTCGAGACTGCCATTCCTGCTTGTCGGTATGCTGTGACATTGACCGACTACTATTCAAAGTGGCCTGAATTTGCCTTTTGCCCATCCGCCACAACTGACGGTGTCATAGATTTTCTGACCACCATTTTCAGTCATCATGGAAATCCGGAAAGCATTGTCACTGATAACGGGACGCTGTTCACATCAGCTGCCTTTGCTGAATTTCTTAAGACCAGGGGTATACACCATAACAAGACATCTGTGTACTACCCTGCAGCCAATGGAGCTATTGAGAGGTTCCACCGTTCTCTGAAGGGCTGCATACAGACAGCCATCCTGCAGTCAAAGCCTTGGAAGGAAGCTGTGACCAACTGGCTTCAAGTGTATCATGCAACACCTAATGCCACTACCTCAAACTCACCTTATGAACTGCTCTATGGACGTAAAATGCGAACCAGACTGGACATTTTGCCCATTGCTCCTATGTCGAATTCATCTGTCCATGACACTGTGGAAAGGAAACAAGCCAAGATGAAACAGTACACTGACATTAAGCGGCATGCACGTACCCCATCTTTTGCTCAAGGGGAGAGAGTGAGGGTCAGAATTCCTTGCTTAGTCCCTAAAGCACACTCCAGATTCTCTGCTCCGTTAACAGTGGAAAAAAGTGTGAGTCCAAACACCTTTCTGCTAAGTGATGGGAAGAGATGGAATGTCACACACTTGGCTCGTTCTCACTCTGCACCCGTAAGTGGAGGTCAAGTTGATACACCAACTTGCACACAACCCATTCAGGGTACTTCTCCGAAACAGCCACGTATTAGATTCAAACCTAAGTGGCACAAAGACTATGTAATGTAACTGATGGAGATTTGAAGGGTTAAGAACAGTTTTTTTTTTAGTGGAACCAAGCTATAAAAGAAATGTACTTTAAAAAGTGTTCTGAGTTTCATGAATGTGAAGACTTTTGACTGCCAAATGTTAGTTATGTTAAAACAGATGTCACCTTCTTTTGCAACTTCTATTGCAGCCTTTAGTGCAATAATTTCATAATACGAAAAGTGTTCAGTTACTGAAGTAGTGTTCTTAACAGAGAGGGAAGATGTTGAGTTCTATGAATAATTGTAATACTGAGTATGTTCGCTAGAGGGCAGTAAAACCTAATAAGAAACCTAGAGAGGTGATGAAGAAATTGAGTTGTTGATTTGCTATGGTAATGTTAACACTCTGAGGTCTGAAGGTATCGCCTGCGATACCACCGTGGTTTTTTTCTTATCAGTGTGAAAGAGACTCAAAATATTCCGTCAATGTTGCACATACAATTAAGAGTTATACACCATTTTAATCTGTGGAATATCTTCTTTCATTTGTGTACACTCAGAGTAAAAACAAAATGTTGTGCTTTTTGTAAAATAAAGAAAACTAACATGATGCGTGATCTCTCGTCTCCCTCTGAACGAAGTCCAATCTGATAGTTCTTAGAAAATGAACTGTAACTTAGTGAGTACTAATGACAAAAAAATTACACTTATGTCTAAAAAAACGTTAAGATGTCAGGTTACATATAAGTCAAATCGAAAACAAACCTTCTGTGTTTATGTAATCTGTATGAAAAGAGAGCCATGTCAGAAGTCCGTGATTCAGCTCATTATCTGCTAATGCGGCCACGCCCACGGAGCCAGCGCTATTCAGACGCAAATTCAGAGTCAATACATGCATTCATCATCTCAATCGTGTATTTATTGTCTTCAAAAGTGTTTTGAATAGCCATATTTAGCGATCTCTTGCCTCTGTTAGTTCCTTGATTGTCACATGATATTCCTCTTCTTTTACTGAGGCATTTGTGGACAAAAGGGGCAGAGCGCCCTCCGGCTGCAAGTATGAATGATGAAAACACAGTATCCAGCACTCATAGTAATGACAATAAATATAGAATAATAAATATTATCTCTGTATAGAAAATTGATATAAACATATGAGAATCCATCAATATTTCTCCAAATGTGTATGCTTTTAAGCATATTAAGAAATTATGGTCAATATAAGATTTTAAGAGTAAAAATGTGAAGCTTGAGTCTTAGATCTTTTTAATGATGTATAGTTTGTCAACTGCACATCAACATTTAGGCTCTATAATATAACAAATATAGTAGCCTATATGAAATGCCATAGAGGTAGGAATGTTCAGACGCGTTGCATCACAGAAATACATTATATTTTAAAGTATATTAAAATAGAAAACCATTATTTGGTTAGAGACTTGAGACTTCTTTTAAAAACATTATAATGGCAATGTGTTCAATCTTTTGACTGGTAGTGTAATTTAACATAGGCCTATACACAATTTTCTTCATATCATGTGCAATAATACGTGCATGCATGAGATCACAAAAATCATGTTTTTTTTGTCCTGAGTGGACTTTAATCCTGTTATCAGCATGATCACAGAGGGTTTTTTCACAGCCTACCTGACTGAAAGGCCTCATTAATATGCAAGTCATTTCAGGTCATTATTATCAGGTGAGAATCACCCATTATACATGAGGATTCACGCCCCCATGCATACTGTGTTTCTTGACCAAAAGTGTCTTAGAAAATTTAAATCTCTCTATTGTTTTATATGAAGGAGTAGGCAGCATAATTTTTACATAATTCTGAAGCAAAAACTCTAGTCTACAACCTCCAATACCCAGAAGTCTTATGAACACAGATTTAATATACTTTTTTTGGCCTTATTTCAGTGACTTAAGTTTTTTGTTTTTTCAATAACCACTCATAAACATTATTCCTTCAAAAATACAAACATGTACGTACATGTTCCTCACATATTATTGTAGCCTAGTTTGTGCTGAATACAGTGTAATGACACTTTTGTCATTTATATGTTTATGAACAACTGAAAAAAGCACAAATGTCAGGGCATGTCAAAACTTCTCCAAGCCCCAAATCAGCCTCAGACTCCAGAGGGTTAACTAATGCTTCCTACATTAAAGACAACCATTTGGAGCTAGCTTTTGTTTTCATTCTTTTTTACATCTTACAACATCACAGGTTTCTGCAAGGGGTAATACCGATTGACATTGGGCATTTTTGGGCAAGTGTGTCCATGTAGAGTTTTTCATGGGTCAATGTGAATAAATCTAGATTTCATTACAAAGACAACTTAATCTATTCATGACCTGATGTTTTATTCGTTTCCAAAATGAGACGATGTGTCATTCATACTGGAAGCCAGAGGGCATCCTTGAGTCCACAATGACTCATAGAATGTTCCAGGAAATACCTTATATGGACAAAGACATCCAGCCATTGCTGCAGTTGAGTAAATTGCAGATAGATACGTTTTAAATTATTAAACATGAAACAATAAACATTCTATTGTGACGATATATGTGTAACAGATTCAAAGTGCATCTTCGATTAAGTCCCAAAGGTTTCCTCCGAATTTGGAAAGCATGCCTTTTCTTTTTATGCCCCTAGGGCCTGGAACGACTTACAAAATGTACTGAAACTAGAGTTTTTGCCTCCTTTGAGTACTTTTAAATGTATTTTGTATTCTGCTTTTAAAGAGTCTTGCCACTTGCACTTTTCTTGACCTTTGGCCTATTTGATTTGTTGGACTGTTTGTGTTTTTGTTATTTGTCTGAAACTATGTGTGCTGCCGTTTTGACCAGGTCCCTGGAAGAAGAGATAATGATATCTCAATGGAATTTTCCTGGATAAATAAAGGATAAATAAATAAATAAAATAAAAAAGTGTACTGTTAAATATATATATATATTGTTATAATTCACAGAATATTGTTTATTTTCACATCCCTGATATACAGTGTCATATGACAAAACAAATGACATTTTGCTTGTTTTGCTGAAACAGTTTTCAGTAAAAAAAAATAATATAATTAAGTATTGGTCAGCATTTATCATTATTATTGTGTGTAAGTGTTAAGGTGGGCTAGAAATGCAATTAATTCTGGGATAATCTTAATTTTTAAGTATTAATACTTACATTTTTAGAGTATAAAATCAAGAGTCTTCTCCAAAGGCGAGATATTCAAGCAGCTTGACGCCTCTTTTGTGCAGACATTGCAAACACTGAGGAAAACCGCACTAGGAAGGGTTGTTGAAGTTACTGGTGCTGTGAGGTGTTAGTGCACCTGTCACTTTTTTTATTGCAGAACTTGACAAAATCAAGTTTAAAAAAATGGTATCTTCAACAACGAACAATCATAATGATAAAAAAAAAAATCATGGGTTTGTGTACGTCATAATATGAGATTATATACAGAAAAAAAGCATAATGACAAGGTTAAATATCTTTGAAAAATTCATCAGTGCATTAAAAATTAATAATAATTTATTGTGTTATTAATAAGCCTGAGGGATAAACCGAGAGTTAAATTCAACATTAAAAAAGAGGAAAACATAAAGGAGATTTAAGCCACTTTTATTTGTGGATGAACATTTTTGCACATAAAGTGTCATGAATGGGGCTCCCTCGGTTCTTCCTCCGGACCGCCGGAGGGAGCCATCACCGGAATACTGAGCATGGGTTATTCGGACTACGTTTCCCATGGGCCCTCATTCCTGGGACTGATTGCGCACAAACCTGCACTGCATCACACTCACACTATATAATACACACACACCCACACACAATCACCGCGAAGTCTTGATTTGCCGAGGTGATCACTACTGAGCGTTCTTCCTGTGGACTGTTTATTGTTATTGACTGGAATGTTTATCTCTTCTGAACCTTGCCGCCTACCCCGAACCTTGCCTGTTTCTTGGACTCTGATTGATTAGCCGCCTGTCTCGACATTTGCCTGTTCTCTGACCCTGTTTGCCTGCCGCCTGCCTCGAACACGGCCTGTCCCTGTTTATGCCTCTGCTTATGCCCTGTCTGCCCTGTCTGTCTGGGTTTTCATGATAAACAAATAATATCTTTAAGGATACAACTGAGGGTCAGATTAATAGGGTTAAAAATAAGAAATTAAATCAACCCAGAATTTATTGTTTACAGTACAATCACAAAATAAATGGACAGCTGTTTCTTAAACACAACCACAAAATGAAAACGTTTAATCAATATCAAGATATTTACAGATCATATCTTTTCAGTTGTTGTCTTTTAAAAGCAGAACTGTGATTCATTTCTCACTGGACACTTTTTCTACATTGTACATATCATTTAACAAAGTCACTTTGAGCTAAATTTTCATGTATTTCTGCATGATTTTAAGCACAAAGATGTAATAATAATTAGTTTATAATTCCAGCGAACATTTCAGGCAGAGAAAGAAAACATTTGTCTTATTCCTCAATTTTGATCCTGACGTAGGTAATGTTATCCTGATATTTTTCAGACGCTGGTTTGAATTCTTTCAAAGCTTCGTCATACTCTTTCAGGGCCTTCTCAAGTTTATCACGCTCAATGCTCCCAAGAATGGCCTCAACAATCATGTCAATCCCCATAAACACCACTCCCAACCCAACACAGGCAAATGTCCCTGCTGCAAATTTAACAAACTGACTTACTAAGTTTACTAGAATATCTTCACAATAATAGCTGCCACAGTTGCAACACCACAAACTCCTTCAACAACGTTTGAAACCAGTTTAAAGTGTTCTGGAAGCAGAGACTTGTTTAGCAGCTTCTCATACAGGGTGGGATCCAGCTTCTCCTTCAGCTCCTTGTCAATCTTCTCTACCACTGCCTGGATCTTATGCATGCATTCAATCATCACTTTACAGTTCTCCTGGAGAGAAGCATCCTCGTTCAGTGTGATATGTTGGAAGGAGCAATTCAAGTGCTTGTTCATAACATCAATTAGTTGGTTGGTGGCTCGGAAGTTGTTCTCCATCAGATCTTGAAACTGTTGACTTTTGCAGGTGAGCTCCTCCCTTCTCTTAGGATTATCAGGGTAGAAGAGGTCACTCCACATTTTTCTTTATATTAGGATCCTTAAGAGAAACAAATTTTAAAGAAACTTTAAATGATTGATAAACATTAAGGTACTGTTTGTAAGAATTAGAAAACCCTTGTTATTAGTGACACCGGTGGCCGTTAAGTGAACTGCAGATGATCCTCACTCGCTGGCGCACATGATCACACTCCATAGATACATGAGCAGACATAAGCCCAAAACAGTGACGTAACACAGGAGACTGAACACGATACTCTGGGATCATGATGACAAAGAGTAACTAATTTATTTATGTTTATATTATGTCCGTTTAATTATAAGTCTGTCTTACGTTTCACAGAAAAACACATGATCCCATGTTGCCGAAAGTGACTGATAACCATTACACTGCAAAAAATGCTGTTCTTACTTAGATTTTTTGTCTTGTTTCTAGTCAAAATATCTTAAAGTTCTTAAATCAAGTAGCATTTTCTTGACAAGTAAACATTATTTTCTTGTTTTCAGAAAAAAAAGTCAAAATTAAGCGAGTTTTTCCTTGAAACAAGCAAAATAATATGCCAGTGGGGTAAGCAAAATAATCTTATATCAGTCCAAAAATAAGCTTTATAATCTTGTTTTCAGTTTGGATCAATATCAGATATTTGGACTGGAAACAAGACAAACATTCTAAGTAAGAACAGCATTTTTTGCAGTGTACTTTACAAGTTGCAGTATGTGTTGTCACATCACAGACATTCAAAGGTCAAATGAGTTACTGCATCAGTGTGTGATTCTGCAAATGCATTAGACTTCAGTTACTTGCACTTTTATGCCACTGGATTGTGTTAGTGTTACCAGCTGTGCTGATGGTTTAACTTAAATAGAGTGAAGCTCTTCTGTGTATGAAGTACTGTGTTTCTAGAAGTCTGTGGCAGTTTGTGCAGCTGGTGATCAAGTCAAATCACCTTTATTTATATAACGCTTTTTACAATGCAGATTGTGTCAAAGCAGCTTTACAGTGAAAACTGGTATATAATTTTGGCTGCACAGATGGGCTCTGCGACTGCAGAGATTTGATTTCATTGTCGAATACCGGAAGGGAAAGCTAAATGTAGCACCTGACGCACTCTCTCGAATCCCCATCAGTGTCATTTGCATGCCAAATAACAGAAAGACTCAAAGAACAGCACAAAGACTCAGTAATCATGAAAATATTACAAACTATGGCAGAAGGTGATGTCAATTTGAAAGAACAACATGAGGTACTAGAAGACAAGCTTTACCGTAAAGCTCACCTGGCTGACAACCAGCTGCATTATCGTGTATGTGTTCCCGGTAGCCTCATTCCACAGATCCTTCAGCATTATCATGCCAGCCCCTTGAGTGGCCATGGAGGAATATATAAGACCTATAAGAGAATTCAAGAAGTGGCTTTTTGGCCAGGAATGTGGAATGATGTCAAGCAGTGGGTTAAGAGATGCATAAAATGTCAACAACTTAAGAATGACAACCAAAAACCTGCTGGCAAAATGCAACACACTACTGTCACTCACCCCAATTAAATGCTGGGTGTGGACATAATGGGGCCCTTACCGTGCAGTTCCAACCGAAATTAATATCTCTTAGTGTTCATTGATTACTTCACTCGTTGGGTTGAAATGTTCCCCATGAGAAATGCCACTGCCCAAACAATTGCTGCCATTTTCAAGAAGGAAATTCTGACCAGGTGGGGTGTGCCTGATTTCCTGTTGTCTGATAGAGGGACACAATTTGTGTCATCTGTATTTAAGGAGGTCTGCGAAAAGTGGAATGTAACACCTAAACTGACTACTGCATACCATCCTCAGACCAATATGACTGAGAGAGTCAATCGCACCCTTAAGTACATGATCGCCGCATACCTGGATGAAAATCACAACAAATGGGATCAATACTTACCAGAGTTCAGATTTGCCATCAATTCTGCTGTCCAAGAGACCATAGGAATGACTCCTGCTGAACTGCAACTTGGAAGAAAGGTGCAGGGTCCAATGGACAAACTCCTCCAAGGTAAAAATCTCACTCCTGATATGGCAGCATAAAATGTTGTTCAGTGTTTAACTCAGCTTCAATCCAAAGCTATGGAAGACGGCAAAAAAGCTCATGTTAGACAAACAAGAAACTACAATAAACATTGACGAGATCTAACATTTAAAGAGCAAGACCGTGTGTGGATAAGGAACTTTCCACAGTCTAGTACAAAAACTAAATTCACTGCTAAACTAGTAAGGAAATGGAGAAGTCCTTACCATGTAATAAAACAGCTGGGTCCACTCAATTACTGCATAGCACTGGAAACTACGGGGGAAGATGTCCGCACAATTCATGTGTGCAATATGAAAGTGTTACCCGACAGCTGAAGAATTTGAGTCCCAAAGCAAGGGAAAACTCCTAAAAATATTCCAAGACACCTCTGATGAAGAAGAGGAGTTTCAATAAATTGATGTCAGAACCAATCGGGAGAAAGGTGAGGATGATTGAGAACGGAAATACCTGAATAAAAGAGGAAGTGGAAGGAGCAACGACAGGTAGTGAGTGATGTGTTGAGTTCGCAGTGAGAGGGCGACCAACAATAGAGGCTGCTGAGTCAAGTCGCGGGGCGTTTGAATTATGTGCACGCTAGTTTGTGAAGATCAGTACAGCACTGAAAGAGGAATTATGTACCTGCCGCTTTGATGGATCTTCTTGGCACGGACGACCACAAGTGCTGGGTCCTAGCGCTTCCGTGTTTGTCTGTTGAGTTCGTTTGATCCTTCGTCTCTGAAGCCATCTGCAGAGTGTTGCCTGAACTACGTGCTGGCCTTTTACCTCAGGTCTTCAGTTCATCGAATAAAGAGGAATTAATTGCTGCACTGTCGTATCGCCCTCACCGATGTCGACTGCAGAACGTGTTGGGTTTTAAAACTGCTGAGTCTCGCTTCAACGCAATTCAGGTATTTCCTACCAACAACGCACTTTAAAAAGTCCAAAAGCTTCCCCGACATCATTTGCCTCAGTACAAGACACACACACACACACACACATACAGTGGGTACGGAAAGCATTCAGACCCCCTTAAATTTTTCACTCTTTGTTATATCGCAGCCATTTGCTAAAATCATTTAAGTTCATTTTTTTCCTCATTAATGTACACACAGCACCCCATATTGACAGAAAAACACAGAATTGGTGACATTTTTGCAGATTTATTAAAAAAGAAAAACTGAAATATCACATGGTCCTAAGTATTCAGACCCTTTGCTGTGACACTCATATATTTAACTCAGGTGCTGTCCATTTCTTCTGATCATCCTTGAGATGGGTCTACACCTTCATTTGAGTCCAGATGTGTTTGATTATACTGATTGGACTTGATTAAGAAAGCCACACACCTGTCTATATAAGACCTTACAGCTCACAGTGCATGTCAGAGCAAATGAGAATCATGAGGTCAAAGGAACTGCCTGAAGAGCTCAGAGACAGAATTGTGGCAAGGCACAGATCTGGCCAAGGTTACAAAAAAAATTCTGCTGCACTTAAAGTTCCTAAGAGCACAGTGGCCTCCATAATCCTTAAACGGAAGACGTTTGGGATGACCAGAACCCTTCCTAGAGCTGGCCGTCCGGCCAAACTGAGCTATCGGGGGAGAAGAGCCTTGGTGAGAGAGGTAAAGAAGAACCCAAAGATCACTGTGGCGGAGCTCCAGAGATGCAGTCGGGAGATGGGAGAAAGTTGTAGAAAGTCAACCATCACTGCAGCCCTCCACCAGTCGGGGCTTTATGGCAGAGTGGCCCGACGGAAGCCTCTCCTCAGTGCAAGACACAAGAAAAAACATTTGATTCTGAACTGTGGTTTTTCTGGATATTTTGATTATTGAAACTTTGTTGGTTGTTTGATTATTGAAATTATTGAAGTGTTTTGCCAACCTTTTTTTTGTTTTGTGTTTTTCCCTTTTGAGTTTGAGAAATGAACTCTTAACCCCATGGACTAATAATTACATGACGTACCACATCAAAGGATTTTTTGTGTATTTGCCGTGATCCTCTCTGTGAAAGTGTGTTTTTCCAATTCTGATATTGCACAGTACAATTTGATAAGATTGAATCTTTTGTGTGGGTTGTTTTTTGTTGTGAATTCCAATATATTATTTTGACATCCAGTGTTGCCAGATTGGAAATGTCCACGTATCGTACCAGAAGCTCAAAATTATCGTATTTGAAAGAAAATTATCGTACACGAGTTTTTAGCATAGGTACATGAACTAAATTAATAACTAATGGATTTTTACAACTGAATGAATCAATACCGAACTTACTTAAGCTGGACAATAACACTATTTTAGCTGCTGTAGTCAAAATTATGTTCCCTCTGTCTTTGTAAAGCTATACTTTGACACACTCTGCATTATAAAAAGGGCTATATAAATAAAGGTGACTTGACGAGTCAAAACAATACATAAATAACTAGGTGTACCTTAGTGGGAAGCAACTGACCAAGCGCTGCGGCAGGAACGTTAACTTGAGCTCGTGAAAGAGAGAGATTCATTCTCCACAATGATTGGCCGAGAAGACATAACATGAGATGAGATGGAAGAACTGCCTAACAACGTTCACGTTCTCCTTACGATCATAGATCAGCTAGATCAATGAGTATAAGCCGATTATAATGACCATCATTTGAAGTGTCACAAAGTTCTGAAATTATTGTACATTATGGGATTTTTTTCATTATTGATCATACATCATACATCATACAGGGGTCAAAATTATCGTACAAATACAATAATTATCGTACGTCTGGCAACTGTTACGAATGGAGACTCAGGCAGGGGATCCAAGTGCAGCGTTTATTTACAGTGTAAGAGTGATCGTACAGGCAGGGTAAATCAGGAGCAAACAGGAACAGCAAGGAACAGGCAGAGTCGTGGTCAAGGAACAGGCAATGATCAGGACAGGCAGATATCACTCACAGGTCGGTATACAAGCAAGAGGTCGAGGCAGGCGGCAGACAGGGATAAACAGGGTGACAGTCCAAACGGTAACAGGCAGAACAGACAGGGAATAAACGCTCAGAAATGACACAAAGGTAATCAAGACTTTGCGGTGAGGTGGTGTGTGTGTGAGTCTTTTATAGTCCTGGTAATGAGTATCAGCTGGGTGTTGTGATTAGTGTGGAGTGTGCATGGCTGTATGTGGCAACAGGTGATTGGTGGAGTGAGTGCATGTGATAGGCAGAGAGGATTATGGGTAATGTAGTCCGGGATGTGACAGGAACAGACGTGATCGTGACAGCAACACTGTTGACATCTAATTGTGTGTAACTGGTGGTTTGAGTTATCCTGGGTTAAACAGTTAATTTAATGTGGTAGATCTGAGTCTGCCTGGTGCCCGAATTGGCAAAGATTTTGAGGAATTGATTTTTAATTTATTTTAAATCCAATAGTTAGGGTACCACCGTCACAATATACAGTATGTCATATGACAAAACAAATTACATTTTGCTTGTTTTGCTGTTTTCAGTAAAAAAAGGTAATATAATTAAGTATTGACGGACAACAACAACAACAACAAAAAAACTCCCTAAGACTTCCTAGCTCATCTATCCAGATAGCAAAATTCTCTGTTTTTACTGTTATTTCTATTCCTTATGTTCTATTTTTATTATTCTTCTTTATGTAAAGCACTTTGAATTACCATTGTGTATGAAATGTGCTATACAAATAAAATTGCCTTGCCTTGCCTATTGGTCAGCATTTATCATTATTATTGTGTGGGCTAGCAATGCAATTCGTTTTGGGGTAATCTTAATTTTTAAGTATTAAAGGTGCCCTAGAACGTGTTTTCACAAGATATAATATAAGTCTAAGGTGTCCCCTGAATGTGTCTGAAGTTTCAGCTCAAAATACCCCATAGATTTTTTTTAATAAATTTTTTTAACTGCCTATTATGGGGCATCATTATAAATGCGCCGATTCAGGCTGCTGCCCCTTTAATTCCATGTGCTCCCCGCCCCCGAGCTCTCGACTGCCTTAAACAGCATTTAAACAAAGTTCACAGCTAATATAACCCTCAAAATAGATCTTTACAAAATGTTCGTCATGCATACTGCATGCATACATCGGATCATGTGAGTATAGTATTTATTTGGATGTTTACATTTCATTCTGAATGAGTTTGATAGTGCTCCGTGGCTAACGCTAACATTACACACTAGGGCTGCACAATTAATCGAATTTCTAATCACGATTACGGATCCCACGATTTCGTAATCGTTCAAAGGCGCGATTACAAGGAAAAATATCCACTTAGATTATTCTGCATGTTTAAGAAGTGTGTTATGAGCATGTCACATTGTGAGAGGTGAATGACGACTACTTCAGAGTGTAAAAAGGTGTAACCCAGCACAAAAGGAGCTACCAGTGACGTAGGTGTACGCTGATATGTCGAACGCATGCGAAACACCAGGACCCGCCATTTTCAAAAAGCCATGCACACAGCCTAGTGCTGTCAAAAATATCTATATTTCGATATGTATCTATACTGAAATATCAGAAAGGATACCAATACTCCTTTCTGCAGTATCGATACACCGATACCAGCCGCGCGTTCTTGCTCTCCTTTCTGACAGCGAGTTGAGATGCACGCACCTCTTCTCATTCAGTCGTCTCATGCTCTCCGGTTTAATAGTGTTGGTGTGACCGGGTCTGAATTTCGGCGCGGGATTGCGCAAAATTATATTAATTCCTGAAGATTTCGCGCTCACATGAATCTCAGACACATAATAAAGCCGCCTTTGACATACAAGCGCCAAAATAAGCTCTTTTTCGCGGATTATTAATGTTCAAATACACTCAGAAACAATATCACAATGCCCATGGCTCTGGTGAGTATTAACGTAAAACAGTTCAGGAGGAATGTGTCTGTCGAATCTTAAAGGGACAGTAGCCGATTAAACATGTCACTCTCTATGTTGTTAATGTTAATCAAACAACAAAAGACAAAGAAAAAATCACTTACTGCTCTTGACTGATTAACTTCTGTAACTTTAATTGATTAATCTGTATTTAATTTTTACAATGAAGATTATCCAATGTTATTTTACATTTGATTACTTTGTTTCTTTATTCAGTTTCTTACCTGATCACTAGCTGAAAAAAAGAAAGCAGTCTATTTAATTTCTATCTTTATTCCATTGTATTTATTTGTGCTATTGTTAGTAATTTATTATTTTTTTCTTATTTTATTACCGTTTACTTGGGTTTTTTAAAATTCAATTTACCATTTGAAATCAAGCAGTCCAAGTAAAAAAATATTATCGCTTCAAACAATGGTATAAAGCTATTCAAATGTAAATTATGATAATCGTAATTAATAATCGCAATTACAATTTCAAGGGAATAATCGACAATTATGATTTTTGTCATAATCGTGCAGCCCTATTACACACTGTTGGAGAGATTTATAAAGAGTGAAGATGTGTTTATGAATTATACAGACTGCAAGTGTTTAAAAATTAAAATAACGATGGCTCTTGTCTCCGTGAATACAGTAAGAAACGATGGTAACTTTAACCACATTTAACAGTACATTAGCAACATGCTAACGAAACATTTAGAAAGACAGTTTACAAATATCACTAAAAATATCATGATATCATGGATCATGTCAGTTATTATTGCTCCATCTGCCATTTTTCGCTGTTGTTCTTGCTTGCTTACCTAGTCTGTTGATTCAGCTTTGCACATCCAGACGTGAATACTGGCTGCCCTTTTCTAATGCCTGTTGGGAACATGAGCTGGCATATGCAAATATTGGGGGCGTACATATTAATGATCCTGACTGTTATGTAACAGTCGGTGTTATGTTGAGATTCGCCTGTTCTTCGGAGGTCTTTTAAACAAATGAAATTTACATAAGAAGGAGGAAACAATGGAGTTTGAGACTCACTGTATGTCATTTCCATGTACTGAACTCTTGTTATTCAACTATGCCAAGGTAAATTCTAGGGCACCTTTAATACTTACATTTTTAGAGTATAAAATCAAGAGTCTTCTCCAAAGGCGAGATATTCAAGCAGCTTGACGTCTCTTTTGTGCAGACATTGCAAACACTGAGGAAAACCGCACTAGGTAGGGTTGTTGAAGTTACTGGTGCTGTGAGGTGTTAGTGCACCTGTCACTTTTTTTAATTGCAGAACTTGACAAAATCAGGTTTAAAAAAATTGTATCTTCAACAACGAACAATCATAATGATAAAAAAAATCATGGGTTTGTGTACATCATAATATGAGATTATATACAGAAAAAAGCACAATGACAAGGTTAAATATCTTTGAATAATTCATCAGTGCATTAACAAATAATAATAATAATAATAATAATAATAATAATAATAATTTATTGTGTTATTTATACGCCTGAGGGATGAACCGAGAGTTAAATTCAACATAAAAAAAGAGGAAAACATAAAGGAGATTTAAGCCACTTTTATTTGTGGATGAACATTTTTCCAAATAAAGAAATCAAGATCAAATTAAAAAGATCACGATTTTGGGTTTTCATGATAAACAAATAATATCTTTAAGGATAAAACTGTGGGTCAGATTAATAGGGTTAAAAATAAGAAATTAAATCAACCCAGAATTTATTGTTTACAGTACAATCACAAAATAAATGGATAGCTGTTTCTTAAACACAACCACAAAATGAAAACGTTTAATCAATATCAAGATATTTACAGATCATATCTTTTCAGTTGTTGTCTTTTAAAAGCAGAACTGTGATTCATTTCTCACTGGACACTTTTTCTACATTGTACATATCATTTAACAAAGTAACTTTGAGCTAAATTTTCATGTGTTTCTGCATGATTTTAAGCACAAAGATGTAATAATAATTAGTTTATAATTCCAGCGAACATTTCAGGCAGGAGAAAGAAAACATTTGTCTTATTCCTCAATTTTGATCCTGATGTAGGTAATGTTATCCTGATATTTTTCAGACGCTGGTTTGAATTCTTTCAAAGCTTCGTCATACTCTTTCAGGACCTTCTCAAGTTTATCACGCTCAATGCTCCCAAGAATGGCCTCAACAATCATGTCAATCCCCATAAACACCACTCCCAACCCAACACAGGCAAATGTCCCTGCTGCAAATTTACCAATCTGACTTACTAAGTCTACCAGAATATCTTCAGTATGAATTAATATACAAATTACAGTAGTAGCTGCCACAGTTCCAACACCACAAACTCCTTCAACAACGATTGAAACCAGTTTAAAGTCTTCTGGAAGCAGCGACTTGTTTCGCAGCTTCTCATACAGGGTGGGTTCCAGCTTCTCCTTCAGCTCCTTGTCAATCTTCTCTACCACTTCCTGGATCTTATGCATGCATTCAATCATCACTTTACAGTTCTCCTGGAGAGAAGCATCCTCGTTCAGTGTGATATGTTGGAAGGAGCAATTCAAGTGCTTGTTCATAACATCAATTAGTTGGTTGGTGGCATAGAAGTTGTTCTCCATCAGATCTTGAAACTGTTGACTTTTGCGGATGAGCTCCTCCCTTCTCTTAGGATTATCAGGGTAGAAGAGGTCACTCCACATTTTTCTTTATATTAGGATCCTTAAGAGAAACAAATTTTAAGGAAACTTTAAATGATTGATAAACATTAAGGTACTGTTTGTAAGAATTAGAAAACCCTTGTTATTAGTGACACCGGTGGCCATTAAGTGAACTGCAGATGATGAACTCCTCACTCGCTGGCGCACATGATCACACTCCATAGATACATGAGCAGACATAAGCCCAAAACAGTGACGTAACACAAGAGACTGAACACGATACTCTGGGATCATGATGACAAAGAGTAACTAATTTATTTATGTTTATATTATGTCCGTTTAATTATAAGTCTGTCTTACGTTTCACAGAAAAACACATGATCCCATGTTGCCGAAAGATGACTGATAACCATTACACTGCAAAAAATGCTGTTCTTACTTAGATTTTTTGTCTTGTTTCTAGTCAAAATATCTTAAAGTTCTTAAATCAAGTAGCATTTTCTTGACAAGTAAACATTATTTTCTTGTTTTCAGAAAAAAAAAAGTCAAAATTATGCAAGTTTTTCCTTGAAACAAGCAAAATAATCTGCCAGTTTGGTAAGCAAAATAATCTTATATCAATCCAAAAATAAGCTTTATAATCTTGTTTTCTTAAAGAAAATGGTGTCAATGCAGGCAGATCAAAGCACTGCTGAATATCAAATGTCAAGTAAATGTCTCTAAGCTTCAGAGGTTTTCAGCACATGCATGATTATGTCACACAAAGATTATGTGTGAATTCATTATGAATCATTAATTTAAAGCTATTCAGTCCTACTTTTCAAACCTCACACTTCACTCATCTCCATTCAAAAGCAAACAAACTATATGCATTTATGAACACTTTATTGTTGCAATTAGAGTTCTCTTTATCCAGGAGTAATTTATTTTTCTATAACTATTGTGAACTTCAGTAAAGGAGTGTTAATGAAGTAGAAATGCAGCTGCTTTTATGGGTTGAGTCTGTCAAAGAGTCACCATACAGACACAATATTGCATCAAAACTGTCTGCGAACGCATGAAGCTGTCAAGTGATAGTTTCTGTCTCAGAGTGCATGATAAGAAATACTGTCTGAGAAATCAGAGACTCACTAATAAACACAGTAAAATGAAAAACAGTGATTTCACAATGCGACAACAATATCAATGTGTGACGAGTTGGGAGTGAGAATAATACTTACGATCTGGTACAGAAGACTGCTTCGTGGTCTGTTCAAATTTTGGTCAAATTTTGATAATTTCTTTCTCTAGCAGTAGAAATAAATATCAGCAAGGCTTCTGGATCAGAGACGCTCTTCAGGTGAGAAGAAGCAGCAAGTAACGCAACTCTCGTCGACCCGGATATTTGAAGACAAATTGGTGACCTCCCCAGTGAGGTCACCAGACTGGAAACACCCTGTAAAACTGGAAACTTCCTGTTTACCACACTAAAAAACGTCCTGAAAATGTCCTGTTTACCACACTAAAAACTGAAGGAGGCTTTAATTCACTTGCAATTAGTACAACTGTTTGTATGAAGACATTTTAATAACAGATGTACCTGCACTGTTTTAAAAGCTAAAATCAGTCAATAAATCCATCAGCCCAAATGAACAGAGATGGTGCCGAGACTTTGAAGCAGCAGAACACATCACACAGTGCTTTAACACTGTTATTAGGCCCAGGAAGAAGCACCAGCATTATAGTGAACCCACTGAATAAAAAGGTCTAAATCGGTGGTTCCCAAACTTTTTAGAGTGGAGTACCACTGAGGCATTTACCATCCTTCAGCGTACCCCCTCTCTTCCTTTTAGACTGCACCTTTTCCATTAAGGAACAATATTTGCCCCATAAATTGACTTTCCAATTTTGACTTTTTTAATCTTTATAAATACCTTTACATTAATAATGTTTTAAATAATCAAAAAAAAATCAATAGAGAAATATGCAATGATAAAATGTGAAAAGTGATTCTTTCAAATACTAAAACCACCAGTAGATGGTGGTAAGTCACTGTCTTAATGAGTCATCGAGTCATTCGTTCAACGAAGCAAGCAGCTGTATTTATGAATGAATCATTGAATCACGAACAATTAGTTCAAAGCCGCAGATTCGTTCATGGAACATCACTGAGTGTTGTAGTTCTGCTGTGGCTTTCATTGGCACTATTAATTTGTGGCAAATACTGAGAATACTGTGAAGAACTTCACTTAAAATTACCCTTTTGTTGGTTGAAATGTATTATCAATCTCACATTTGATATCGTGTGGATATTTGGATATGCATTCTTGCTCGTATAATATTATCAACTCACAAAAGATTAGTTTTGTATCAAGAGTTTGAATCTTAAATTGATCTTGCACCTTTAGTGCCAGGCTATTTGTTCAAGTGTTAAATCTACAGGTGATATGACCAGAGTCTCTTAATATGGGCTCATTGTTTATTTAAAGTTTTTCATTCTGCAGCAACTGCACATAGTCAAACACAGTTCACAGTCAGATGGAAAGAAAGTGTAGATTTGCTGCATGAATTTGTTCTCACTGAGGCCACTGCTAAAAGACCAGTTTGTAAAGCAATCACTAGACAAGATACACAATAAATCATAACAATAAAAAAAAAAAAAAAAAACACATGGAAATCTGAACTAAGTAATAATGTACTTAAATCACAATCAGCTCACAGTAAACGAACCAACAAAACAGTTTTTTGTAGTACAAATCTAAATGATAACATCTGAATTTTTATCCTCTCACAAATAGTTAATAACTGGTTATTTTCAGCACAGTGCAGAAATATAATAAACACAAATTACTTATGACTTTCATAATCAAACAAAAGAATGATGAATGATGTTTTTTTTTATATATATGTTTTAGTTGCTTAATAACAACTCTTTGCATAGTCTCATGACGAACTCATTACATGTTGATTCAAAGTAGCTTCACTGGGTGTGAGGCAAAACTAGAGTTTAAAATTAGGTCTTGAGGTCGTCTCACATCCTTTTTCCAGTAAACCAGCAATGATTGCTCAAAAATATTGCCTTCATTTACTGTCAAGAACAAATCGCATAGGTAAACTTAAAAAAAACAACAACAAAAAAACGCATCTCCATTTCACCCCCCCCCCCCCCCCCCATCATCAGTCATATTTATTTATAAAGCACATTTAAAAACAGCTGTTGGCCAAATGCTGTATAAAAGCAAACACTCAATGTCATTTTTCTTCATTTCTTATGAAAATACGAAAGTTGTGCGTCATGCACTGAAATAATTATAGCATAACAAGTTACTATTCCTATTATTGTAAATTGTAGTAACCAAACACGGATTCAATTGACAATCAGTCCATCTTATAATTAAAGAGATCATACTATTAGTTTCCCTGTGATGACTGACAGCTAATGCGTCTTTTAGCTTTTCAGCATGCATCATCCTCATATAGAAAGTGTTTGTGCATCTAATCCGCGTCGTTATCTCACTGAAACAATCGCATCTTCGACTTTTCTGCAATCTAGTATTGCGTATGTGGCGGGGCAATTTTGAGACACAAGCCCAAGTTTTTGTTCACTAGTAATAAAGTTCGACTACGCCACCCTAAGGATTAACCCCAGGGAAAATACTCAAACCACTCAAATTGAATAATAAAGCACACAGGTTCGGTTCCCTCATAAAGTTAGTCCAGAGACGCAAGTATAAAAATACAAAATGTTTATTAATACAAGAATAATTTAAAATACTGAACACTGAATCACAAAAGAAAACACTTGAAACCCCACTTCAAACAAAAGAACAAATTACAAAAAGAAAAAGATATAAAACAAACCAACTTGAGGTAGTAATTATGTATGTACAGTTGCATGAAAAAGTATGTGAACCACTTGCAGAATCTGTGAAAATGTGAATAATTTTAATAAAATAAGTGAGATCATACAAAATGCATGTTATTTTTTGTTTAGTACTGTCCTGAGTAAGATATTTTACATAAAAGATGTTTACATTTAGTTCACGAGACAAAACAATAGCTGAATTTATTAAAATAACCCCATTCATAAGTATGTGAACCATTGATTCTCAATACTGTGTGTGGTTACCTGATGATCTACAACTGTTTTTATGTTTTGTGATGGTTGTTCATGAGTCTCTTGTTTGTCCTGAACAGTTAAACTGAGCTCTGTTCTTCAGAAAAATCCTCCAGGTCCTGCAAATTCTTCAGTTTTCAAGCATTTTTGCATATTTGAACCCTTTCCAGCAGTGACTGTAGGATTTTGAGATTCATCTTTTCACACTGAGGACAACTAAGGGACTCAAACTCAACTATTAAAAAAGGTTCAAACATTCACTGATGCTCCAGAAGAAAACACAATGCATTAAGAGCAGGGGGGTGAAAACTTTTGAATTTAAATATCAAGGTAAATTGTACTTAATTTTTCTGCCGGGAAACATGCAAGTATCTCTGTTGCTTCCGAAGGGCAGTACTAAATGAAAAACAATGATATTTAAACAAAATAAGAAAAATTGTGACATCTTCATCCTGTTCAAAAGTTTGAATGGGGTTATTTTTTAATAAATTCAGCTATTGTTTTGTCTCGTGAACTAAATCCAAACCTATTTTTTGTAAAATATCTTACTCAGGACAGTACTAAACAAAAAATAACATGCATTTTTTATTATCCCTCTTATTTTATTAAAATAATTCACATTTTCACAGATTCTGCAAGTGGTTCACATACTTTTTCATGCCACTGTACATGTAAAACAAAAACTGAATAATACCAGCAGGGCTGAGGCTCCCAACGGCAGGAATCAATGTAGAGTTTGGTTTCACACTTCTAATCACACTGTCAAACACTCAAGGTGTACACCGCACACGATGAAGGAGAACCACCACCACAAGGAGGGAGATCAAGCCAGCCGTGGGAACCCAGCTCCTGCAATAAATCAAAAAGAATATAACTATAAAAATGAACGGGGCAGAAATGGCAGTATGGGCACCACTCATGAAGCAACTCCTCACGTAAATGATATCAAGGACAGACAGAAGTAAGGAGAAGCAACAATGTAACCTTAGAAAAATCAGATAGTTGGTCACCTGAAATTGTTACAAACAACAACTTCAACTCAGTAGATGATCACAATTTGAGTTGCATTAATAGATTGAGCACATGCAAATACACCCACAGAACTTAGTTTTACAAAAAAAGAAATTCAAGACAGTTCAATTAAACAAAACTTCCACAAAATTAAAGAAAAACAAAAAGGTTAAATGATTTAACTCAAAGAGAAAAGGGAGACAGAGGCCGGTTTAATCTCTTCCTATAAATGAAAGAGCTGATCAGCCTCCCAAACAAAACAAAATATGAAGCAGGGCTCTAGAACTGCATGTAAAGATCAGACCAGCAGTCCCCTTTAATAAATGGCGAGGACTTCGTCTGCACGGCTGTATAGACCCCTTAATCGCCTACGTCACTGTGACGTCACCGCTCTAGCTGGAGGCAAAACAGAACTCATAGCAGGCGTGCTAAAAGTTTGAGGTTTTGACTTTAAAATGTCGTCTTGTTGTGTTTTTGGCTGCCAGAATACAAAGAAACAGCACTTTTAGTTCAAAACTAAAGTTTTACCGGATCCCGGCAGACATTCCTTCACAGAAATCAAGAAGACAATTGTGGTTGAATGCAGTACGGCGTACAGACTGGACGGAGACGATCATAAATAATGCTCGTGTTTGCAGTGCACACTACATATCAGGTAAAATAATCGATGCATATGTAATGGTGTGTTGGTTTTATCTAGTACAAATCAGTTTCTGTTTTATAATAATTATAAAATTATAATTAATTATAATAATTATTATAATTATCATATTATTTATAATTATAATTAATTATATATAATTATAATTTATAATTTATAACGGCCACTCCACGCTCGGCAGCCCCGTCAAGTCTTCATGCCACTCCTGTGGCCGTATGGCATACAGGTCAGGCAGCCTGCTTTCATCCAAGAGAGTTAATTTACAAAAATAGCTGTCACGGTCCCGCAGAGTCAGTGACTGTACATATTCGGACAGTTCTGAACCTTCTTCTGCGTCTATGTTTAATAAATCCCTCCTAAAACGTGCTAGCTTATGCTTGTCAACATTGAGTCCAGCGTCTCTTTTTGCCTCCAGCTAAGCCACGCCCACCAGGAAATGTTGCAATGTTTACAAACTTTTAAGGGGTCTATAAACAGCAGCTCTTTTACAGCATGGAATTACATTTCTGCCACAATTCCACACGCGCAAGATCATATTTTGAGCGCGCAAAAGGGCATTTCGCACGCGCGTGAACTGAGTTTTGCGGAGAAATGTTCGTCTTGCAAATAAGTGTTTTGAGCGAACAAAAATCAATATTGCATTTAAAAGAAGTTTATTTGGATGTGAGCAGATGTTCTCTTTCGCGTGTGCAACGTTTCACTTGCTTGCTCTCCTGATACCCGCGCTGAGTGCTCTCAATCGCAGATGGCTCGCATGCTCAACACAACAGTGCATTACAATGTGCCACAATTCCAGCCAATCAGAGATGAGGCTGCTACATTCTGATTGGCTGGCTTGACAACCAATCACAAGACTCCCTGCTTTACCGACAGAGGAAGAGGAAAAATACATGGTGGAAGAGGCTTTTGTTCAATAGCTTGAACACTATCAAAGTCCCTTTAAGACTATATAAAGTCTTTGATTCTATTTATTTTCATGTTCAAATGTCTACCACTCAAAGTATATTATTTTTTATCAAAAATCCTATCGTATTATTACATAATGGCAAGTCCCAGTGTAAGAGATATATTTTCTTTGAGGAAATGTCATGTACTGTACCTGATAGGCCCCAAATTAATCAATATTGTGTAGCAAATTAGCTCAAAATAAATATGAATAATTAATCATAACTAGTTATAATTAATTATTAATATTTTAATCAGTTAATAAAATTAACTTAATGTAATAAAATTAATATTACAATCAATTAACCTGTTGTTCAATGAACACACAGTGTTAATTGTTTATTCATTCTAAGAAATGTTCATTTCCAGGTTATGGGAAATATCAATCTTATTCTACTAAAAGCCTGTAGTCAGGACCGACATGAATAGGGACTCCTGTATATGAGCGCAAAACACAGACAACCTTACGTGTGACATGAACAAGACTTTATTAACTAGACTAAACACTTAAACTACTCTAACATTCACACACATACATGCATACAGTTTACCAAGAGAGAGAGGGCTAAAGCAGAGTACAGGAAGCAAGAGGTTACAGCATTGTTGTACATTTCAGCAGATCAACAGCCTTGAGCAAACCATCAGTTTAGTTTTAACAGGCCCTTCTTTCAAAGGGGTAAGGATACTCAATGTATCCGATAATGAGACTAAGTTTGATGCTTGCATGTCTCTCCAAGTTGAATTAAAACTGTCCTGATGCAATTTGTGGAGGCTCCCGTTGAATCTTTGCTGATATTGTCTTGATGAAAGAGAACCAGTTGGATTCAGAGGATCTTTGGTGAATGGAAGGTCTAGGCCGAGGCCTGGCACAAGCTTGGGGTTCCTTAGAAGCTTCTAGCTTCTTAAAGCGTCATCTTGACGTCAGCATTTGTCAGTAAAAAAAGAAGAAGAGGAGGAAGAGCAGGAAGAGAGGGCTTGGTCTTGTGATCAGTGTATATAAAGGGTGAAGATGTCACACCCTCTTGAGGTGTCTGAGCCAATAAGGAGTTGCCCCCTCGGAGGGAAGTTTTACGAGTCTTTGTTCTGTAGCAAGATATTAGCATAAGACACTGGATTGGATGTTTGAGAGAAGAACCCTCTAGATTCCTATAATACTAACATGTCACAGAGTTAGTAACATGTAACATGAATTACCAAATAGGAAATTAAAGATGGAGTCCGTAGATACCAAACATGTTGCCAATGTGATCTCAGTTAACTATACATTTGCAACAATGGAACATTAATACCAAAATAGTTCAAAAGAGAGAATTAATACATAGAATAAAGCCTATAAAAGGAAAGTCATGAGATGGGAAAATTGGATACATGTTTATACATTTCCCAAGTGGTTATATAGAGAATACATAGGATTAAGAGAGTTTATTTGTCCTTCTCAGGAAGAATGAGTCACTAGTCTCTACAGCATTCTTCTGGATCATAAAAGTACCATATAACTGTAACAGGACACCTAGTTGTGCCTGTGTGCTAGCTACACTTGGGATGTTGGTTGCAGTTTTAGGGGGATGAGTTCAGAGAACTTTGATAGTGAGAGTGAGTTTATGGGTAATTCATTAAATACAATGAATAATTGTGTGGCTGATTGGTCCAGATGCTACATCCCCCCCTTTCGATCGTTGTTGTTCTTTCTATGGACAACAGCGAACGACGTTGAAGGTGTAGAAAGATCAGACACACACTGGCACACACGGCTGGAAGGCTGTGATGGGCTCTGGTTGTATGTGTCTCTTGGAGTGGTGGTCGTTCCATTGCGGTTGATGTAGACAGTAGACAAGCTCAGGTCTCTGAGCTGGTGTTGTGTGCGTGGTCAGAAGCTTGTACTTCTGAGTACTCCTCAGGTAAGAACTGTTCAAGGAGCTATCTTACTAGCGTTAGAAGCTCCTGCAGGTCCGATGCAGGCGTGTCCAGTCGTCCTTGTGCTGCCTGCTGTTGGAGATCCTGCTGTGTCTGCAGGAAGAGGATGCTCCCATCCCTGGCTTCTCCCTGTGGTAGGTCTGGTACCTGGGTCTGTCTGAATTAATCCTTCTCCTTCTGCAGCTGCAGAGGATTTCAGGAAATTGGCTGATAATGTGTCAAGCAGAAGGCTTTGGCTTCCCCCTCTGTACCTCTGTGCTTGGCTGGGGGAGGTTCTTCTGCTGACTCCATGCGGTGAAGTGAGATGTTTCTCCTGCAGTGGTTCTGTTTGCTGCAGGTAAGAGAGTCTCAGTTCTCTTTTCTTCTGTGTCTCTATTCTGTCAGGGTCCTTGTGTCTGTCCCGAGCCTCCATCTCTAGCTGGTCTATGTGGCTTTTAGCATGCATCAGCTCCTTGTGAGTCTCTGTGATCTGGAGTTTGAGGTTGTTCACCTCCTGTTTCAAAACAGCGAGGATGTGGGCCAGGAAGAAGTTGACTTCAGTCAGATCACTGTGATCACACCTCTGGTTTGAGTCATCTGCCTTTACTTCTCTTCCATCTTTGTCCAGTTGCTTTTGGCTCTGGTGCTGTAATTGATCAGCAGCACTGGTTAGGAGGGTGTTCCTCACGACACATAGCCAGTCCTTTTGGTCTGCCATCTGGGCAGTTAGGCTGAGCATCTGCAACATTTAGGCACGCTTGTGGTGAGAGTAAGGGCAAGAGACTACTGCAAGATCAAACAGAATTTAGGGCTAAAGGCATAGTGAGCAGCCAGGTGTATAAAATACAGCTAGGTTTAATAAATGACTTAAGATGGTTCTTGTGGTCAAATTGTTTCTTAGTATTTCTTACTGATGGCTCACAACAGGCTTGACCTCTGAACAAATGGAAAAGAGAAAGAGAGAGGAAGAGGAGAGCTTTCCTATTAGATTGTGCTTATTAGTGGTGCTCAAAATTATGCCATAGCAATCATTCAGATTCCTTTGTAACTGGCTCATAAAATTGAAGCAACTGTTGTAAATAAACAAAATCAAGAAGGAGAGTATGTCTAGTTGCTTGTGATTATATTGGGAAATTAAACCACACAAGACTAAACAGGAAAATGTAAATAAATCACATAGATGAAAGAAATAATACTAGTAAAAACAAATAGCTGACTGCTATTATAATTAAAATCAATAAAATATTTAAAGAAGTGATTAAAACAGCAGAATGACCTGGTATTGGGAATAGTCAATAGCACTAGTGATTAACAATTAGATTAGCTTTGGAAATCACTCTATAGTTGGTCACAGCTGCAGCGTGTTCAGGACCACACCATGTGTGTGTCCCTCCCAGAAGTTTAGTCAACGTGCTATTGAAAAATCTCAATAAATCCTAGAATTCTTCTTTAGTTAAACAGTTTACATGTAATTAAATTTAGATTTAATTACCCTAGTAACTGCAGATTTAGCTGAACAGTGTTCAGGGAGAAATGCACCTAAGTGCAGGTGAAATTAGCTGAGAAGAATTAAAGGTAAGGAAAGAGAGAAATCAGAAAACCAGGAATGTGGTTAAGGGAAATTGGTTTAGATCAGTTCACACTGCATACACACAAGCTATAGTTAAAGGCTTCACGTAAATGATGGTAACCACTAACTGTAGAAGCTATTAGTTAGCTTAGCCTGAGGTGCAGGGCTGCTAGGTGAGGTTAGCTTAGCCACCTAGCCTGGTTTGTTTACAATATGGCATCACAGGGTGATGAGTTAGCACTTCCTGTGACAAGTCGTTGTCATGGGAACCAATGCACATCTGGGCAATTCAAACAGTTTATTGAGACTGTCTGCTCATTTCAAACAAGTTACGTATAGAGTTAAAATGTGACGCTTATACTTTCAGATTTTCAAAAACTTGATATTACATTCAGTAAAATGCAAATATGTTTTGGCATTTGCAAATTTTACTCATGTAAACTCTTCTCTCTACTTTAAACAACGTATTGTACTTGTTTAAAGGGTAATTACACAGTTTGCTGTAAGTCAAAGCTTGTTTAAGCATATATAGTTAAGTCCGTCTTGTGCATGAATACTGATATTCCTTTCAGCGAGTGAAACACAGTTTTGGTCAAAAGGTACCTATGCTTGTAGATGCAGCCAAAGTTTAGATGAATGACATCAATCTTAACTATAAAAGGGGAGCATTACCCAAATCTACATTTATATAACACTGTACTGAGATTCATTCATCAGAAACAGGTTAAGCAATACTGCAATTGGTATTTCTCCAACCAAAGCAGAATAATCAATTCTGGTACAGTTTACATGCCGCTGAGCTGAGATTCCTTCATCAACACAGGCTTACGCTCTAATACTGAGATTAGGATTTCTTCGCTAAAATCAGATTAACTTTACACTGATACCATTTGAACATATGATAAAATGCAGTGTTGGGGGTAACGAGTTACAAAGTAACGGATTACAGTAACGATATTACTTTTTTGGGTAACGAAGTAAAGTAACGCATTACACTAATAATATTGGTAACTACACTACTTTACTAGACTATAGGAACGCGCTTTCTTGCGTTACCCAAGCCGTGTTTGCCTGTGTGTAAAGTTCTCTCTGTTTAAGTGGTGCGTGCATGCGTGTGCCTGTATGTGTGCCGTTGCCATAGAGATCGATTTGACGTAGCTGCTGGAGCGGGAGATGGAGACGGAGACAGGGGGTTTCGGCATAACACCGGTGTGATGAGAACGTTCAATACGCTAAATTCAAACCTGCTTTCCCGCTGCTGGCGCTGAGACAGAGATTGACGCGCTCTGTGCTTTTCATATTTCACAACTAAGTTTTCAACCACATGTTTATTTGAGGTTTCAGACGTTTGAATGAGGACTAGGCTATAGATAAAAAAGACATTTATAGTTTGTTAAATGCTGATTCCATACACTCATATGGAAGCTGCGATAATCCTTTAAAGTTTAGGCCTACTCTCTTTTTAAAAATTGATGAATTTATGTAATGTAAATCCGACAGATCCTCTGTTTTATCAACTAACATGATCATTATAAAGGTGTTTAAACAAAACACATTCACTTCCACATATGACAATCGGAAAATATCATATAATTCATGAAATAGCCTAGTTAACAAGTTTGTGAATATTTTAAATAAAAAAGGAAAAACAAAATAAACGTGATACCTGTAGCTTGGCTGCATGACGCGTCGCCAAGGAATGAATGTAAATAATGTTCTAAAAAAACAGGGTTTCCCAAACGGGGGTTCGCGAGGGAATTGCAAGTTGATGACAAGCAATTAATTAAATTATAATTGAATAATTACAAATCAAACAAATAGACTAAATAATAATCAAATTTTAAAAAATCTAAATTTGGCAACAAAACATAATATTTTATTTCTTTATTTTGTATGTGACCATTCAGTTTTACAGAACTGAACGCGTCTGCTCAATTCAAAGTGGGCTGAACGAGAGTCACACCTCACTTTGCCCATTTCGCCTCATCTTTGACTGAGCGCCTATTTAAGCGAGTTTGTCATTGATTGTATTGTTTTGTTGTTGGGTTTTTTATTAATAATAATAATAATAATAAATTCATCATTAATGAACCCATCATTAAAATGCATTCACGGGCGTTCATAACCGTGCGTGTCCACTGTCGCGGTGCCATTATGAATGCCCGTGCGGCCGTGAGCATTATACTTTCACTTTTGAATTAGCGATTCAAAGCCTGTGTTTTGAAACTTGTGTGTTGACACCATTTTAAAATGACCCCACCATAGCCTTCTTTATCCTGTTGTTTCTGGATTTTACGGTGAGGCATATTTCTTTGTGCAGACTGGGTTATTGTTCTCATATGTTCAATATTTATACAATAAACTCTATGCAGGAAGGTTAAGTGATGATAGGGCTATGATGTTTGTCCATGTATCTACATGGTAAATTAAGAAAAAGTAAAGTAAAGTAATAAGTAGTGAAGTTACTTTTCAAATCCAGTAACTAGTAAAGTAATCTCATTACAATTTACAGAAGTAACTAGTAACTAGTAACTAATTAAATTTTTTGAGTAACTACCCCAACACTGCTAAAATGTGTCAAGAGTAGACTCTTTCAGTTACAGTAGAGATGTCAATTCAAGCTATCACTTTATCAGCATCTAACAAGCCAGCAATTAGTGACCAAAATGTGCATCGTCTGACATATTCTGACTGGAATTATCAAATGCACACTTTTAAGTTGACAGTGGTTTAAGCTCATAACCTTTGTTTATTCATGCCCATTTCATTCTCCACCATTTGTAGCAAATTAGCTCAAAATAAATATGAATAATTAATCATAACTAGTTATAATTAATTATTAATATTTTAATCAGTTAATAAAATTAACTTAATGTAATAAAATTTATATTACAATCAATTAACCTGTTGTTCAATGAACACACAGTGTTAATTGTTTATTAATTCTAAGAAATGTTCATTTCCAGGTTATGGGAAATAACAATCTTATTCTACTAAAAGCCTGTAGTCAGGACCGACATGAATAGGGACTCCAACATATGAGCGCAAAACACAGACAACCTTACGTGTGACATGAACAAGACTTTATTAACTAGACTAAATACTTAACTACTCTAACATTCACACACATACATGCATACAGTTTACTAAGAGAGAGAGGGCTAAAGCAGAGTACAGGAAGCAAGAGGTTACAGCATTGTTGTACATTTCAGCAGATCAACAGCCTTGAGCAAACCATCAGTTTAGTTTTAACAGGCCCTTCTTTCAAAGGGGTAAGGATACTCAATGTATCCGATAATGAGACTAAGTTTGATACTTGCATGTCTCTCCAAGTTGAATTAAAACTGTCCTGATGCAATTTGTGGAGGCTCTCGTTGAATCTTTGCTGATATTGTCTTGATGAAAGAGAACCAGTTGGATTCAGAGGATCTTTGGTGAATGGAAGGTCTAGGCCGAGGCCTGGCACAAGCTTGGGGTTCCTTAGAAGCTTCTAGCTTCTTAAAGCGTCATCTTGACGTCAGCATTTGTCAGTAAAAAAAGAAGAAGAGGAGGAAGAGCAGGAAGAGAGGGCTTGGTCTTGTGATCAGTGTATATAAAGGGTGAAGATGTCACACCCTCTTGAGGTGTCTGAGCCAATAAGGAGTTGCCCCCTCGGAGGGAAGTTTTACGAGTCTTTGTTCTGTAGCAAGATATTAGCATAAGACACTGGATTGGATGTTTGAGAGAAGAACCCTCTAGATTCCTATAATACTAACATGTCACAGAGTTAGTAACATGTAACATGAATTACCAAATAGGAAATTAAAGATGGAGTCCGTAGATACCAAACATGTTGCCAATGTGATCTCAGTTAACTATACATTTGCAACAATGGAACATTAATACCAAAATAGTTCAAAAGAGAGAATTAATACATAGAATAAAGCCTATAAAAGGAAAGTCATGAGATGGGAAAATTGGATACATGTTTATACATTTCTCAAGTGGTTATATAGAGAATACATAGGATTAAGAGAGTTTATTTGTCCTTCTCAGGAAGAATGAGTCACTAGTCTCTACAGCATTCTTCTGGATCATAAAAGTACCATATAACTGTAACAGGACACCTAGTTGTGCCTGTGTGCTAGCTACACTTGGGATGCTGGTTGCAGTTTTAGGGGGATGAGTTCAGAGAACTTTGATAGTGAGAGTGAGTTTATGGGTAATTCATTAAATACAATGAATAATTGTGTGGCTGATTGGTCCAGATGCTACATTGAATCGAAGGCAATCAAATTGCAAGTTTCTGAATCAAAATCGAATCCAATTGTGAAATTTGTGTCAATGCTCAACCACACTGTCAATAAATGTTTGGCTTTTTTTTTCTTTTTTTTTTTACTTGAAGCAAATGTTTTTTCCCCATTTATTTTTTTTTCAGAGTGCACAATAATGCTTCGTTTAAATGTTAAAAATCACAAAAATGTTCTCCTGGGGGACGATACCACCCAGACCCCTCCTACAACAATTTAGTTCCTAAACATCTCACCTTTTTCACCTCTTATGAGTTTGCAGGTATGAACCCAAGAAAGTTCAACACTATACTTGAGGCTATAAAAATGATGACTTGATTTGATAAACACATTCTCATTTCTATCAATAGCATTAAAACTGCGCCATTCTCTTGTGAAAGTGTCATATTTTGCAGGGAAAGGCTTTACATCAAGAGGATGATGCCTTAAAGGGAAGAGTAATCTTATTGAACTGGAATGGACAATCCATGCATCAAAGTACCTTGAGGAGGTCAACAAAAAAGCACTCATCGACCATTGTTACAGCCTAGATTGTTTTTTTTTATATTTGTCCACTAGGTGGTGGTGTGCCGTGGTTTTGCCTCTCTTTTAGAGCGAGTGTCAGGTACAGGTGTGGAGTGTTACCTGTGATTGGAGTTTGGGGTTAAAAGACGGAGATTCAGAGAGCCCTCTCTCAGGGGACTCTGGCACAGCTGACATTATTCAGTTGGCTTTGTGAAGGTGAGGTTTCTATGATAGAAGTCAAAACATACCTGCAGAACACATTATGCAGGATGAAATTCTGGAGAGCCCATGATCTTTTGAGAAGAAACTTTGTGAAGATCTCACCAGAGTAGAGGTACAGGGAAAAGAGGTCGCAAAGTACCAATACTATTACCAGCAAATGTCTAATAATCTGTGGAACTAATGATTAAAACTAGAGAAGATGCTGGAATTCCCCTAGCAATCCCTACATTTTTGCCTGTCCTTTTTTCATAGATCAGAGGAGAACATCTGTGGATGTGACAGCTGAGTGTGATATGAAGAACACTGTGGGGCAAAACATCCAGAAGATGTACCAAGTTGAGAAAACATGTAGCCACAGTTTCTAGACTTACAAACTCATGAACTAGACCAGCTAGCAACTTTCATGGGACATGACATTGAAGTCCATAGGGAGTTTTGCAGACTCACTGAAGAAACACTGCAAATGGCAAAAATAAGCAGAATTCTGTTTGCTCTGCAAAGTGGAATAGGCAAATTTGAAGGACAGTCCTTTAAATGTTATTTGGGTTTGTCCTAATAGTGTGGGGGCCTTAAAATGAAAATGAATGACCATTGGGCCTTAAAAGAAATGAAGAGGTCATTTGGATGACACACTATTATTATTGCTTTAAAGATTTTCAGCCAGATCAGCCCCAGAGTGTTTTGATAATAATAATAACTGCTCCTCACACTTTTTATAATTTGTTATTTTTTCTGTCCAGCCTAATGAAATGCAGGTTAATGACCATAACTTTTGTATGCAGATGACATAGCAATGGTTGGGTTAGAGATGATGATAATTTCTGTCAGGACTTCAGACTGCGAACAAAAAATATATATATATTAATTTGTAAGTGATTTTTTTTTTTTTTTTTTTTTTTTTTTTTTTTTTTGCCATCACCAGACCAAGCTCAATTTAAAACTGAACATTGGTCTGGAGAGTCTGTATGTATTTTCTACTGCACAAGAGGCATGATCAACAAGCATTATTCACGCAATTGGATAGTCCTTCAACCAATCAGATCAACAATCCAGGTGACATACTTTGCAAAGCGACGCGAAAATTCCAGACAGGTTTAAGCTGCGTTCCATTCGACAGGGTCCCTACACAGTGTTCACTGCTCCCTACTCCCTGAGCACGGTATACCCGTTGAAGTGGACTTTGCTGGCAATAATTGCTCATTTGGAACACACTACAAACATCATCAAAGAAAGTCAATGACGGTGTCTCGCAGATTATGATATAACAAATAAATAGATATTATAATTCACTTTCAAATTTAAAATGGACTCTTAACAGATTTGAAGCTGTAGTCTCTCATGCCATATGAAAATAAATTCTCATTTTGGTTAATAACTGTATAAAATATTCTTAATCCACCGTCTGGGTCTCATCTCGGGCGCTTTCTTTTCCACACGCAGCCACATAGTAAACACTTCTGAGGTAAATAAAGTAAAATAAAAAATGACAGAGCCTCAGCTGCTTTTCAACACTTTTACTTTGTCATGCCTATTCATACTTTAAAATATGCAAATACACTCATCGGCATAACCATTCATACTTTCGTTCGTATAATAATAACAAAATTTATGAATACTCAAAACACATATGTAAATTCCTCCATTGGCCGTTAAAAAACTCAATGGCTCAGCTCCATCGTAGTTCTGACTGGTGACGCAGTGCACAATGACAGTTGGGTGATTTTACCTCTCTACTTCCTGTGAAGTGATGTATCGATGCTCCCTTATTCCCTATGCCGTTCGCAGTGCCCTTCGAACTGACCATGTTTGCTCCCTTCGGATTGGAATCTCACTTAAGATGGCGAAATACCCTGTGAAGTCCACTTCGCAGTCCACTTGCGGTCGAATGGAACACACCTTTAGTTTGTATTGGTTTGTAGCATTGATCAGTGGTTTGCAGAAGCAGCAATGGCATCGAGCGATTTTTGCAGGTTGTGCAAAAAAAAAAAAAACATGAAAGTGATCGGTATTTACACGCACTCAAGCGATTTGTTTGCTAAACTAAAGAAGTCATTCAGCATAGGTCGGGAGGTTAAAAGGAATTGGATTGACGGTCGTTCTTGCTGTCGCTTCTCTATCATCATCGTGTTATACCCGCCAATAGCAAGCAAGGTGGATAAGCCAGTCTGTGATTGGTTCCCGTAAAGTGGAACAGAAGCAGTAGAAATGAATGTACGGGTTTCCAGACTGAGTTGCCGGGCGAAATCAAATCACCGGCAGATCAGGCTGGGTTTACCCAGTCTACTGTGAAGCAGTAGGCTTACTTGGTTTGATTTTAGGTCTCTTCTTTTGTAGTTGATGGAAAATGAGAAGTCTTTGATCTCACCGCATTTACCGGAGCAGTATCCCGAAGTAAATTCACATTGTGCAACGCTTGTTCAATCTGGCATGCAACAGTTACAGCCGCCTCCAACAAAGCAGGCTGATCCAGTCTAAGTATTTTGTGCAAAGTTTTTTGTTTTTTTGTCCTCTACTGTAACATAAGCATAATCGACTGCCAATTCTCGTAATGCTGTATCGTATTGTGCAATTGTTTCATCTGCACGTTGAGCTCTGTCTGAACTGGTGATGTGCAACAACCACGTTGACTTTCGGAATGAAATGCGCTTCCAAAGAGGATATTGCTTCGTCATAAGTCGTACCAGTATTTTGTAAAGTATAGAAAATATGCTGTCCTTCAGTCCCCAGGCAATGTAAAAGAACTGCGCATCTTCGAGCCGTCGTCAAGGAGTCTCCTGATGCGTTAATAGCCAGCATGTAGTTCTCGAAGATTCTTTTCATTGCAGAAGGGTATCAGTGGATCAGAAGCACATGGCAGGAACGGAGCAGGTGTGGGAAGACTCGCCATCGTCGCCAATTGTTGTATTTGGTAGTAGTATGTAAGTAAGCAGTTACTCTATTAAATCAGAATATTGACGAGGTAAGTAAAATAACGTAACTTCTTTATTTAACACTAATACACAAACTCATATTAACCATGTCTATCACACTCATGTCCTTCTTCTTTCTCTCTTTTCTATTCTCTCCCCCTTGTACTCACTAGTGCCCTCTAGTGCAATTACACAGAAAACAACAAGCGCAAACAGTCCACTACCGATGTCATTCACAAGATAACTCAAAATATTAATTATGAATAAAAATACACATTTTCTTGTGTTCCACAAAATAAACAAATTTAAAAAAATGATCTACTGACAATAGTATAACCAAAACAAATAGTTTACTACCTTTTCACTATTTCAACATAGTAAAATGCACTGAAAGGTTCGCTAGAACAGTTATAAAAAAAACTCTCAACACGTCACTAAACAATGCAAAAAGAAAAAATGAAAAGCTAATCTTGAATATAAGTACAATAAGACTTTTATTCACAATAATGTTTTCCTTGCTTTTGTATTTTTAGATAGAGATCATAAAATATTGTTGAAATTACATCTTAAAAATGTGGTTTATGATTGGAGATATGTGAAATTCAGCCATATTAATAAATCACTCAAACAATGTCAGATGACCAACTTCAAAATAAAAGCCTTCTAAAAATTGTTTATATGCTGTTTTTCTTCTATAAATTCAGATGTGGGGATTTCTCTGTTTCCTCAAATTAGTTTCAGTTCAGAATGATAGTACATCACTGATGTTGAGTTTCAAAATAAAAGCCCCATAATATATCATATGAAGAATTCTTAAGTGACATTGATCTGTGGAAACAGTGAGCTCTTATTCTTACATCGGTCGCAATTTATACACAAAGCAGGTTATATACGAGTTTCTGAGGGCTTTATTGTGAAACTCAACATCAGACAGTCCTGACATTGAGTGAGTGACACTGAGGCGGTGTACTAAACCAAAGACTATAGATATACTGACAACTGAACTAAATCAGAAGTTAAAATACACAGGGCTTCATGAGTGAATACAGCTTCTGAGATCATCTTTGAATGTCTTAAATTCAGTTTTGAAAGTCTTGGATTTGCTGGTATCATCCAGACATGTTTGTAGTGAGTATCATTGTGGTCCATCTTCTTCTGTCTCATATTTCCTCTCTCTTCTCTGTTAGTATCATTGACTGTATTTCTGGGTTTCTCTTGCTCTTGTTCCCGTCACTCATCCTTAAACCTTCTCTGACATTTCTTTTTATTTAGTGGGATATATATGGCATAAACTTACTCTACTCAACCATACAACTCTAGTTCTCGACCAGAAGATCAGTTCAGTGCCTTTGGTCTGGTTTTCAGTTGCTGTGTTTTAATTCCTTGTTCCTGTGTTTCCATTGCTGTCTTGTTAATTCCCATTGCAACCCCTGTTTGTAACATGACAACTCATCACCTGTCCTTCATTTAGTCTCTTGTTATCTAGTGTATTTAAACCCTCAGTCATCTTATGTACATTGTCTTGTGTTAAAGTTTCCTGCTGGTGTTTATTAAATATAAGTGTTCTTATCTTCTTATCTTGGATCATCTAGTCAAGTCAGTGTGTGACAGTCACTGATTTATCATGAGCTCAAAGTATTATGGGTAGAATCTCTCTACAGTCTATTCTGATTCAACAGCACAGTTTCACTGATGATTCTCTATAAAGCCCAAACCCAGGATAGAGTGGTTGAGCGAATGTGGTCTGGACTGTGTGGATGAGGCTTATTGTGTTTCTCTTGACGCTGTAGAAGGACAGAGTTCCTGCACTGTGATCCACATACACTCCTATTCTCCTGCTGATCGACTCTTCAGGGAGTTTAGTCTCTATATTATTGTGAATGAATGAGTAACTGGAGGGAGAGCAGAACAAACTCCAGGACTGATCATTATGTCCAAACCAACACTCTTTACCCCGTCCCTTCCTCCTGATGCTCTTATATGACACTGATATAAACACACCATATTCACCACTCCACTCAATCTCCCAGTAACAGCGTTGATCACACACACTCTCTCTACACAACACCTGCCACCAATGATCAAATCTGTCTGGATGATCAGGATACTGCTGGACTGTGTTAGTGTAAATAATCCCTCTGTTTCTCTCAGACAGACGGAGGCGTTCATTCACTGTGTTCAGATCCAGATTGAGCTGATGCGAATCTAATGGAGATAAAACACATCACAGTCAGGAATTATGAATCTTTTAACTTTTGAAAATGATTTTACAGAAATTTTCTAACTTAAGTCTTTAGTTCAGATCTGACCAGATTATTTACTATTACGGAATCAAATCTTAACTTGAATTAGGATTCTTATCCTATCTCACAAAATCTCATATATATGAAGAATATTAAAACAAAGATAAAATTACATTAGGTTTAGGTATAGTGTAGGGACGGGCCATATAAAAGATTCTTATTTAGATTTTAGATTTTTTTAGATGTCTTTGTGAGGTCTGACTAAAGGACCAATGTCATAAATTCCTCATCTTAGTATCTTTGTGGACCCCACAAAGTAGTAGGCTATAAACAAAAGTGTGTGTGTGTGTGTGTGTGTGTGTGTACATACATTTGCGTACTCCTGCTGTAATCCTGATCTCTCCTCCATGATCCACACTACAAAACACACACAGTGACACAGTTAATCAGTAAACACACTTTACAAGAGGCTCTCCAGATACTATAGGGCTGAATGGGAAAAAAGTTATCAATGGGTCTGTCCTGTAACTAATGATGAATATAAGGTGAACTGTGTGATGCCCACTAAAGTGTTATCACATTTGTGGTAGTTTCTGTAATTTTATAATTAATGTTTTGAATATTTGTTTAGGGGTAATGAACCTGTTTCCACCTTCCTTTCATTAAAATATTTTATATAGCGGTCAGGAGTAATTATGGAGTTCTCCAGCAGAGTGTAGTATGGCGCTTATTGTGCTCCATGGGGCTTTACGTCAGTTTTGTCCGCTTTGCGGTTTTCCTCTTTCTGCTGAGCGAGATGAAAAATGGACGCAGAGTTTGCCCTGTCTCATTTATTTCTCCTGTTTCCAGGTTGGTGGAATAGTAAATTAAGCTAAGTACCTGAAGTGTAATATGTTGACATGTCGCTGAATGTTTTAATGTCCGCTAGTAAGGCTGTTTTATGAATATGTGGACATATATGTACATATAGCAGTAGTCGCATTTTCGCACCTGTTAACGTCACCTGTTGCTACCAAATTCATGTTGGACAGAGTTTTATTCTTAGCTCCTTGAACATTTTTGTAAAGATTTAATACTTTTGAAATGTATGATATTGTGTAAAATGTTAAAAAGCTAATGTTAAAGCTGAGTTTATTTAATGGTTAAAGTCTAATGTTAAAAACAAATGTGATATATTTTAAAAGTGGTAAAAAAAAAAAAGTTAAATATCTGTCAGCTCAAGCATTTTGGGAAGAGTAAAAAAAATACTTTATCTGGAAATGTAAAATTGCATTTAGGAACCATATATAACCATATGTAAGTGATACAATACGCTATGTTTTATTTTTAGCTGGAAAGAGACAACTTACAGGGTAACAGTGGTTATTGTCATTGTGATTTATTTAATCACACAAAACTTATAACTTTTTTATTTGCTGAAAGGTGATAAAAAAGACAAATTGTATTTTATTTTGAAGTTGTGTTTATTTCATAGTGAACATTGAGTGTTTGTAACAGAGGAGGATTTAAATTGTGAATGTTTAATAAATCCTCTCGTTTCCTCTTTCTGCTGAGGGAGATGAAAAACGGACGCAGAGTTTGCCCTGTCTCATTTATTTCTCCTGTTTCCAGAGAGAGCATATAAGCTGTTGATGTGGTGCCAGCCGGTACCTGTAACAACTGCACAGTTTGTTGAAAAGCATTTTCAGTTGTTCATGGTAAACCAGCATGGGCCCCATCCACACGGAGACACATTTCTGTGAATATGCACAAATTTTGTATCGGATAAGCGTTTCGTCCACACGGATCCAGCCTTTTCGGAAGGTGAAACCGCTATTTTTTGAAACCGGGTCCCAGAGTGGATAAATCTGAAAACGCCACCTTTGCGTTTTTTTGTGTGGACAGCCAATCCGTATATTTTGCGAAACGATAATGTCATCACCCCACGTGTCGACCCTAGTCAGATGCCGCTAACAGCACAAAACAACAGCAATAGCAGACACTAGATGCTTGTGTTCTCGCTGCAGAAGATACTGAGCCAAAATAAAGCGTTATTTCTAAGCTTTACTATAGTTTGTATACAGCGTGCATGCGCATGCGCATGCTCCAAGTCTTGTTCTACATTTTTAGTGTATCTGTGTGGCAGAATTCTCTTCGTCTGAATAAAATGTATCCTAATATATCACCTAGATGTTGCGGATGTAACAGCTTTAATATTTCGGACTGCAACAGACAACGATGCCGCTTCCTCCACGTTTGTAATTTCGAATTATTTCTTACATATTTTACCTTTATTCTACACCATTTTTTTCCTTTTCCTAAAAACACTGTGTTGAGTTCCTGGTTCTATGAAGCCCCTCTCTCAGAAATACGCAATGGGTTCAGATTGTTTAGCTGGCCCAGTGTGTTGTGACTGGCGTACGTTGTCCGGAAACGTCACGCCCCCTACCATTACAGTTGCATACGCTCCAGTGTATTGTAAACAATGGCGTCAATATTGCCTTATGAATTTGAACCCGAATCAAACCCAGAGAATATTGAAGAGGATTGAACACAACCTCAGCAAGCACGGATCGTACAGGATGCCTCAGAATGGTATTTTTTTTGTTTGTAATTGTGTCATACTTTTTTAGATACGCTGTTATTTGTAAATACTGCTGTTTGTTAACTTTTATTATACGGTTTTATTGTTTTATTCTTAATAAAGCTTTAGTACAGCATAATACAGGTGCTGGTCATATAATTAGAATATCATCAAAAAGTTGATTTATTTCACTAATTCCATTCAAAAAGTGAAACTTGTATATTATGTTCATTCATTACACACAGACTGATATATTTCAAATGTTTATTTCTTTTAATTTTGATGATTATAACTGACAACTAAGGAAAATCCCAAATTCAGTATCTCAGAAAATTAGAATATTGTGAAAAGGTTCAATATTGAAGACACCTGGTGCCACACTCTAATCAGCTAATTAACTCAAAACACCTGCAAAGGCCTTTAAATGGTCTCTCAGTCTAGTTCTGTAGGCTACACAATCATGGGGAAGACTGCTGACTTGACAGTTGTCCAAAAGATGACCATTGACATTGCAAAAGAGGTTGGCTGTTCACAGAGCTGTGTCCAAGCACATTAATAGAGAAGCAAAGGAAAGGAAAAAATGTGGTAGAAAAAAAGTATACAAGCAATAGGGATAACTGCACCCTGGAGAGGATTGTGAAACAAAACCCATTCAAAACTGTGGGGGAGATTCACAAAGAGTGGACTGCAGCTGGAGTCAGCGCTTCAAGAACCACTACGCACAGACGTATGCAAGACATTTACATTTACATTTATTCATTTGGCAGACGCTTTTATCCAAAGCGACTTACAAGTGAGGAATACAACAAGCGAGTCGTCATGACGAGGCAAATAGACAAGAAGTGCTCATAATACAAGTTATAGGCAGTGCTCAGATTATCCTAAGCTACAATAGAGAGGAAGTGAAAGGATAGGTATAAGAATTTTTTTTTTTTTTTTAAGATGAGGTTAAGTGCTCACGAAAGAGATGGGTTTTCAGCTGTCTTTTGAATATTGCCAGGGATTCCGCATTCCGAATGAAGGCAGGAAGATCATTCCACCAGCAAGGGACAGTGAATGAGAATGTTCTGGAAAGTGATTTCGTGCCTCTCTGTGATGGTACCACAAGCCTTCGCTCCTTTAATGAGCGCAGGTTTCTGGTAGGAGTGTAGACTCGTAAGAGTGAGTGGAAGTAGGAGGGTACTGAGCCTGTGGTGGATCTGTAAGCAAGCGTCAACGCCTTGAATTTGATGCCAGCAGCAAGTGGTAGCCAGTGAAGAGAGATGAAGAGAGGCGTGACGTGGGCTCTTTTGGGCTCGTTGAAGACGAGACGTGCTGCTTTGCGTTCTGAATCATTTGTAGAGGCTTGATTGTGCATGATGGCAGTCCAGCCAGAAGTGCATTGCAGTAATCAAGCCTAGAAATGACCAGAGCCTGGACCAGAAGTTGTGTTGCATGTTCTGTTAGAAAGTGCCTGATTTTCCTGATGTTGTAAAGTGCAAATCTGCATGACCGAGCTGTCTTTGCAATGTGGTCTTTGAAGGTCAGTTGGTCATCAAGGATTACTCCAAGATTTCTGGCCGAATTTGATGGGGTAATCGAGGATGTGCCTAGCTGGATGCTGAAATCGTGATTTAGAGTCGGATTGGCAGGGAAGACGAGAAGCTCAGTCTTAGCCAGGTTGAGCTGTAGATGATGTTCTTTCATCCATGCCGAGATGTCCGCCAGACAGCTTGAGATTTGTGCAGCTACTGTGGGATCATCTGGTTGGAATGAAAGGAAGAGTTGTGTGTCATCAGCATAGCAATGGTAGGAGAAACCATGTGCCTGAATGATGGGACCAAGTGATGTAGTGTAAATGGAGAAGAGGAGGGGTCCAAGAACTGAACCCTGAGGAACACCCGTGGTCAGTTGATGAGCTTTGGATACCTCCCCTCTCCAGGCAACCCTGAAAGACCTTCCTGTGAGATAGGATTCAAACCAGAGAAGTGGAGTACCTGTGATGCCCAGTGACGAGAGGGTGGACAGGAGGATCTGATGATTCACCGTGTCAAAGGCAGCAGATAGATCGAGCAGAATGAGAACTGATGATTTGGAATTAGCTTTTGCAATCCGCAGGGATTCAGTGACCGACAGCAGTGCAGTCTCAGTCGAGTGACCACTCTTGAAACCAGATTGATTGACATCCAATTGGTTGCTCTGTGAGAGGAAAGATGACACCTGGTTGAAAACAACTCGTTCAAGTGTTTTTCCTATGAATGGTAGGAGAGAAACAGGTCTGTAGCTGTCTACAATAGACGTGTTTAATGTGGGTTTCTTAAGCAGTGGGGTTACCCGAGCCTGCTTGAATGTGTTAGGGAAAGTGCCAGTGTGGAGAGATGTGTTGATAATGTGTGTAAGTGCTGATAAAAGTGTGGGAGCAATGGCTTGTAGAAGGTGTGAAGGGATGGGATCTAGAGGGCAGGTGGTGGGATGATTGGAGAGGAGAAGTTTGGATACTTCTGTCTCAGTGAGGGGGGAGAATGAAGAGAGGAGGTGTGTGGCTGTGTTTGTGGTTGGTCTGTGTTCCTGTGTGTGTGGAGCGGAGAACTGACTGCTGATGGTAGATGTTTTGTCAGTGAAAAATGTAGCAAAATTATCAGCAGTAAGGGATGAGGTGGGTGGTGGTGGTGGTGGAGGGGGACAGAGGAGAGAGTTGAATGTTTTGAAAAGTGTACGTGTGTTTGAAGCGCTGTTGATTTTGTTGTGGAAATAGGAGGATTTAGCAGCATGAATTTCAGCAGAAAAGGATGAGAGCAGAGACTGATAGCTACATAGGTCAAATTGGTCTTTTGATTTGTGCCACTTCCTCTCTGCAGCCCTGAGTTTGGTCCGATGTTCACGAAGAACATCAGATAACCAGGGATTAGAGGGAGTGGCACGTGCAGGCCTGGATGACAGATACTATCTAGAGAAGAAGTTAATGTGGAACATAAAGTGTCTGTTGCTGTATTCACATCCAGAGATGAGAATTGTGAGGGTGAGGGAAGGGAGGATGACACGACAGAGGAAAGATGAGAAGAAGAAAGAGAGCGCAGGTTTCGTCTGAAGGTAACTGGTAACTGGGTTGGTGGTGAACAAATGGGGAGTTGAAGATTAAAAGTAATGAAAAAATGATCAGAAAAGTGCAGAGGTTTTACCAGAATGTTGTCGGTGATGCAGTTGCGTGTGTAAATGAGATCAAGCTGGTTGCCAGATTTGTGTGTACTTGTGGTGATGAGCCGATTAAGATCGAATGAGGCTAGAAGAGAGTGGAAGTCTGAAGCATAAGGCTTCTCTAGATGAATGTTGAAATCGCCAAAAACTACAAGTGGGCTACCATCCTCTGGGAATGAGGACAGCAGCATGTCCAGTTCCTCTACAAACCCGTGAATGGCTGAAAACCGAAACTAACTAAAGCTTAAGTGCGGGCAATAACACCAATAAAGTCTGCAAACGCGGCGGCTGTTATTCTAAACAAGTACAATTAAAATACAATTATAGTCGAGGTAGGAAATAGGACAAACACAGATATGAATTAAATCCTTCCTAGCAGCAAATAATAAACGAAGCAACTGACCCAGAACAGATATTAAGCAAAACACTTAAGCGCTCTTGCGTCCGTCACCACTGCCAGCTCGCTAGTGACATGGGTTTCAGCTGTCGCATTCCTTGTGTCAAGCCACTCTTGAAAAACAGACGACGTCAGAAGCATCTCGCCTGGGCTAAAGACAAAAAGGACTGGACTGCTGCTGAGTGGTCCAAAGTTATGTTCTCTGATGAAAGTAAATTTTGCATTTCCTTTGGAAATCAGGGTCCCAGAGTCTGGAGGAAGAGAGGAGAGGCACACAATCCACGTTGCTTGAGGTCCAGTGTAAAGTTTCCACAGTCAGTGAAGGTTTGGGGTGCCGTGCCATGTCATCTGCTGGTGTTGGTCCACTGTGTTTTCTGAGGTCCAAGGTCAACGCAGCCGTATACCAGGAAGTTTTAGAGCACTTCATGCTTCCTGCTGCTGACCAACTTTATGGAGATGCAGATTTCATTTTCCAACAGGACTTGGCACCTGCACAAAGTGCCAAAGCTACCAGTACCTGGTTTAAGGACCATGGTATCCTTGTTCTTAATTGGCCAGCAAACTCGCCTGACCTTAACGCCATGGAAAATCTATGGGGTATTGTGAAGAAGAAGATGCGATATGCCAGACCCAACAATGCAGAAGAGCTGAAGGCCACTATCAGAGCAACCTGGGCTCTCATAACACCTGAGCAGTGCCACAGATTGATCGACTCCATGCCACGCCGCATTGCTGCAGTGATTCAGGCAAAAGGAGCCCCAACTGAGTATTGAGTGCTGTACATGTTCATACTTTTCAGTTGGCCAAGATTTCTAAAAATCCTTTCTTTTTATTGGTCTTAAGTATAATTCTAATTTTCTGAGATACTGAATTTGGGATTTTCCTTAGTTGTCACTTATAATCATCAAAATTAAAAGAAATAAACATTTGAAATATATGAGCTAAATAAAAATTATATATAGCTCCACTGTGGTTAACACATTTTCAAAAAAAAAAAAAAAAAAAAAAAAAAACTTTTCAAAACATCCCCCCCTCTGGTTTTTTCACAAATCGCACCCTGCTTTCATGCATCCTCTGTTCTTGCATTCTTGAGTATTGGAACTGAACTTCGATGGCTGATGATGACATAGAGCAAGAACACAAGGAGGCAAGATTGCTTAAGAACGCATATTGAGAAACAGCCTATAAACAGCCTACAAATGTATGGTCGATACATACATTTGTACTGCTTGTGGTTTTTGTTGTAAAGCTTTTCAGTTTATTTTCTTTGCTTTATTTTTGAATTGGGAATAGGTTGCAACATTGCAACACATTGCAACACGTAGACCTAAACTAATCCTGAAGACCTTGATTAGCTGGTTCAGGTGTGTTTAATTAGCATTAGAGCAAAACTGCTGGACAGTGGCCCTCCAGGAACTGAGTTTGACACCCCTGTTCTAATTTGTTCTGTTCTGGTTTATGTTGACGCTCCTGCAATATCCCTAAACTAATAGGGACATAACACTCTGACCTTCAAGTAAAAAACAATGGCACCATATGTTTCAATATTGGAAAAAAAATAAAACTGATCAATTGAAACAATTTGATTTTCATTTATAATTTGCCAACCCTGATTCAATGATACCAGTCCATAGCCCTTTTTCTTCACCAGAGGAAATCCCAAATCACAATAAAAACCTCCCTGGCTGCAGACATTGGTTTCAAGAATCTTAAAACCATCCTCAACAGATCCGGCATCCCAACTAAACATTTCTCTTCCCATCCTTCTGCATAGGTGCAGCCATTACAGCAGCCCAGAGGGGCCTATACGAACACCAAATTAAAATTATAGGTCAATGGTTGTCCCATGCCTTCAAAACAACATATGTTTGATCAGATCTAGACTACCAATCAAAAGTTTGCAAATGGTAAGATTTATGTTTTTAAAAGAAGTTTCTTCTGCTCATCAAGGCTGGTTCTATTTGAAAATATTTTAAAATGTAATTTATTCTTGTGTTGGCAAAGCTAAATTTTCAGCATTATTACTCAAGTCTTCAGTGTCACATGATCCTTCAAAAATCATTCTAATATGCTGATTTGCTGCTCAAGAAACATTTAATGTCAAACAATCGTGTGCTTTTTTTCATCTGAAATACAAAGCTTTTGTAACATTATACACTACCATTTAAAAGTTTGGGGTCAGTAAGAATTTTTTTTTTAATTTTTTTTTTTAAATAAATTAAAGAAATTAATACTTTTATTCAGGAAGGTTGCATTAAATCGATTAAAAGTGACAGTAAAGACATTTATAATGTTACAAAATATTATATTTCAAATAAATGCATTTCTATTCATCAAAGAATCCTAAAAAAAAATATTGTACACAAATATTTTGTACAATTGTACAGCAAATCTTGAGCAGCAAATCAGCATATTAGAATGATTTCTGCAGGATCATATGACACTGAAGACTGGAGTAATTATGCTGAAAATTCAGCTTTGCCAATACAAGAATAAATTACATTTTAAAATATTTTAAAATTGTAATAAAATTTCACAGTATCACTGTTTTTACTATATTTTTAATTAAATAAATGCAGCCTTGGTGAGCAGACGAAATCTTACTGTTTCCAAACTTTTGACTGGTAGTGTACATCAAACTAGTCAAACACTAGCATCTTTCTGTATAAAAATAAGTGTAACTGGTTTGTAATAAGTGAAGACTGTAATGCTGTTTTTGGAGTTGTTTGATCAAAACTCTTTCTGCTTTACATACTTGAGTTGAAGCAGTCTGTAGTTTAGATTGTTGAGTTTATCAGTGAGCAGCTTGACTCCTGAATCTCCTGGGTGATTGTAGCTCAGATCCAGCTCTTTCAGGTGTGAAGGGTTTGAACTCAGAGCTGAAGACACATAACCACAGCCAACCTTTGTCACCATACAGCCAGACAATCTACAAAGACAGAGCAACATTCCAAATTATATTGGTTTGGCAATCAGACATGACAAATCACATTGATATGTCGAGGTTGTATTTGTGAATGTAAAATTATAATAAAAATTCTATTTTTGATAACGCAAAAGTCTTGTGAACAACTATTCAGTTTGTGTATTATGACCTTATTGCAAGAACAATTTTTTTCCACAAAACATCACATAATCTTAAAAATGCAAACATGTCAGGGCATGTTCATCATCTAACTGCATGAACCTAACATATGAATGGCAAATGGCAAAAGTGTCATTACACTGTATTAAACATGAACTAGGCTACCATAATATGTGAGCAACATGTATGTACATTAGGGGTGTAACGGTACATGTAATAGTCCCGAACCGACATGGTACAGACGTCACAGTTAGGTTCATGCAGTTAGATGACGAATACAGTCAGTCACAGGCAGTCCACACTCCAATCCAGAAGGGGGCGTGCGCAATAATGCTTTTTAGCCTAACCACTTTTTACCAGCATTAACCACCAATAATCGCAATAAGTTCTGTGTTTTGTTACTTTCAAATTATGTCTATTTTATTATGAAATTCAAACAATAAATGACGTTTTGACACTTTTTGATGTGGCGTGACAGATTACTGTACAGGTGCCTCAGTTCAAATGGCAGTGCAGAGCGCGAGTGAAAGTGATCATCCCTTCCTCTTCACTACTACAGAATGAACATGAATGAACATGAAGGTATGTTGAAAGATACAGCAGAACTTACTAAAAAATATAATATCACGTGTAATCGCTCAGTGTTTCAACCGTGGAAAGATGTCAGTAAAACAGTTTGTAAACAATATGTCACGTAATATTACATTAACCTCAGTAAAGCAATTCAGTGTCAACAGTTTGTTAGTTCACTAGAGAAATGAACTGTTTCACTAAATATATGCCGTATATTAGCCAATGTGTTAATAATATTTTACTTAACTTGTTAATGTAAGGACTAAATAAATTCATCATGAAAACAAGTTATGACTTGCTGGGCAGCAATAACCAGATAGACTCCAGACTTAGAATATGCTTTATTCACGGCCGGAGGACTTCGTATCAATCAAAGAGAATCCCACCAGCAAGAAGAATACAACAGTTTATATAGGATAGGGGCATGGTAAAGCATTCTACAATATGATTGGTTCTTCATATGTCAAACCCTTATGTTACTAGGTAAAGCAAGATCTGCCCATTATTAGTTTGTTGGTTACTCAATATCATGGTGCTATTATATTTAGATAGTTGTCTAGCTGTCCCTACGTGTCATTTCCCCTTTTCTTATATTTGTACATGATTCAGACACGCACTGATTTAGGCCCATGCAAGGTTTGAGGACATTAAGGTTTTAAAAGCATATAAATGTTATTCCTGCAAGGAGAAACAAATGGTAGTTATGATTAATCCAAAAATTCCATCACACACCGAACTTTAATGCATTTAAAACAGTTCATGTGAGTACAGGGGTTCTACCTTAATATTATTTTTTTTGAAAATGAAGTTTTCTTATTGGTTTTCTTTATACATAGCAAAACAAACCAGTACAAAATTAAATAAGTAAATACACTGTATACAAAATACAAAATCTAACAAACAAAAATAATTCTAATAAATAATAATAATAATAATTATAGAAATGACATTTAAATGCACAACAGGATAAGCAAATCATGACTGATACTGGATCCAAGCTTGAATTGACATTCCATTCATTTTAGCTAATATGTTTTCATATGATACATTCTCTATCATAGATTCAATCTACCTTAATATTATAATGTGACGAGAATACTTTTTGTGCGCCAAAAAAAAAAAAATAATAAAAAAAAATAATGACTTTTCAACAATATTTAGTGATGGAAAATTTCAAAACACTGCTTCGAAGCTTTTGTTTCGAAATCAGTTGTTCGGAGTGCCAAAGTCGCAAGTTCAGCAGTTTGATACACGATCCGAATCACTGATTCAAAACAAAAGATTCGTAAAGCATATTGAACCAGTGTTTTGAAATCGGCCATCAACAAATATTGTTGAAAACTCATTATTTTGTGTTTTTGGTGCACAAAAAGTTTTCTTGTCGCTTTATAATATTAAGGTAGAACCACTGTACACACATTAACTGTTTTAACCCTCAGGGGTCTGAGGATTTTTGGGGCCCTGGAGAAGTTTTGACATGCCCTGATATTTGTGCTTTTTTCAGTTGTTCATTAACATATGAATGGCAAAAGTGTCATTACACTGTATTAAACACGATAAACATGAATTAGGCTACCATAATGTGTGAGCAACATGTATGTACATTAAGGGTGTAACGGTACATGTAATTGTCCTGAACCGGCATGGTACAGACGTCAATACGTTGACCGAAATATTATTGAGTGTCAATTAGGAGACACTCGGAAAGATATTATTGAGTGTCAATTAGGAGATGCTCCGAAAGATCAGGTATACTATTGAGTGTCGATTAGGAGACGCTCCGAAAGATCAGGTATATTGTTGAGTGTCAATTAGGAGACACCCCAGGTAAACAGGTAAACTTAAGTCAGGTGCGTAGGGGAAAATCTACCACAGGTGACATTGCTGGCAATAGAGGCCTCACTGAGCCATCAGATTTCATCAAAAATATCTTAATTTTTATTCCAAAGATGAACAAAGATCTTACGGGTGTAGAACAACATAAGGATGAGTAATAAATTACATAATTTTCATTTTTGGATGAACTAACCCTTAACGTGCTGTCTGGTGGGAGGGCTCTGAACTAGGGATGGGCGATACCACATTTTTTTCATGCGATACGATACCGATACTTTTTGTTACAATTTTAACGATACCGATACCGATACCGATACTGCTTATAATTTTAATTGTGTATGTGTTTTTTCAAAATAATGTTAATTTTAAGGCATTTTTTTCAATTTTAATTTAAAGGCTAATTTAAAGGCAAATTACATACACATTCTGGCCATTAATAACTCATTTATTAGAAAAGCAAATTTAACAACAAATAAATAAAAATGTTTAAACAGCCTTCTTATAAAAATAATGATTAAATAACATAAATCTTAATAAAACAAAAATACCAACAACATAAATTGCATATTTTTACTTATTTCTTATTTTTAAACTGGCAGTTTTTTTTTTCTTATTCTTCAAAATTCTATTGTACTATCTCCATATTTTACAAAAAATACTGATTAAATAACAACAAATCATAATAAACTAAAATACCTTTTAGTTTATTAATACTTTTACTTCTTTCTTAATTTTAAACAGACCTTCATCTTTCTTTCTTCATCTTTAACTTTCTACATTTTTGTAGCATGTAGCAACTTTCTAAATTTTGTAGCTGATGTATATATATTTGCATGGTTTTTGTTTTTCATTCAACTGCTAGCAGTTTAATTTTTTTAATATATATAAAATTTAATATATATAAAATACACACACACAGTATACATATAAACACATACTGGTATTCCTACAATTAAGGGGACATTCCATACTGATTTTTATACTGTACAAACATATTCCTCTAAATCTACGTCACTGAAAACACTGTAACATTTTCAAAAAACATATTATTGATTATGATCGTGGTAACGTTTTGTCCCCCATAACGTAAGGAATACCAGCACACCCCACACAAATAGCCTACGCACTTTATATTTGTTCTTCTTATTCGTCTAATGGTTACGACAGAGACAGTGAGTTATAATAAGTTAACTAATGACTGTGCTCTTTGTACCTGGATAGGGTTTGCCTCCCTGAAAACTCTCCTGTAACGTCTTTTGTCGGACAGAGGAAGACTGGGCAGCTGAAAACTGGGCAACTTGTTTTTGTTAAGCCTCTTTATACGTTTCAGGATGTGTTGTTTGCAAATGTTTAAAAAGGTTGCTTGTATTGTTGCAGTGTGTGACTCTCTTATCACAAATATTGCATCGGGCAATACTTTTTTCGGCTGTTGAGAAGTAGCACCACACCACGCTACGCTACGTTTTCTGCTCTGCCATCATGCCATTTTTCGTGAGACTGTGCGTGCCGTGTTGTGACTGTGGCACACTGCACTGTGCGCAGCCGCAGACCGATCAGTGTGTAACGTCATACCACCGCGTCCGCGAGAGCTTTTCCTTTTTATATATACATACATACACATAGGCGCTGATCCCGTGTGTGCTCGGGGGCTGGAGCACCCACGGAAATGGTCGAGCACCCACGGAAAAATACGAGATATTCTCCACCGGTTAAAAACCGCAGTAAAGATAGTTTGTGGTTTGATATTCAGATTTCTTTTGGCTATAAATACGCAGTGCGCTGTCATAGACATGCAAATAATACCGAATATCGTTCTCCATGATTTGTGAATTGGTTTAGCTCCCCAGTACCTAAGTGAGCTCTTAATGCATTATAGTCCTTCACGTTTATTGCGATCTCAGAATTCAGGCCAGTTGATAATACCCAGAATATCAAAATCAACTGAAGGCGGCAGATCCTTTTCCTATTTAGCACCTAAACTCTGGAACAATCTTCCTAGCATTGTTCGGGAAGCAGACACACTCTGTCAGTTTAAATCTAGACTAAAAACACATCTCTTTGCTCTTGCATACACATAACACATTATCAATACATTAACATTTTTCAAATCCGTTAAAGGATTGTTACGCTGCAATAATTAGGTCGGCCGGAACCGAGAACATTACCTATAACACTAGATATACCTGTACATCAGAATAAGAATGGCATCTACGCTAATATCTGTCTCTCTGCTTATCCTGAGGTTTTCCGGGTGCTGGATCCAGGCCGTATCCAGATCAGATGGAGAACCTGTGTCTGGACCTGACTACAACGTAGCCCAGGAGACAATGGGCCTACAGATCCAGTTCTGGCTGCATCTATAATTCAGATTTTTAATCCCCGTATCCGCTTACATATATTTATATATAATCTATTTTTAATCTCTATAATAAAAATGTATAATTCAGATTTTGATCTCCATATCCATTTACATATATTATATATATCTTCCAAGGGGTTTTTTCCCTCCTAGGACTTTTTTCCCAGTGTTAACACGCTGGGTTTTTCTCCTAGGGGGTTTTTTCCACCCCTGGGAGTCAGCCGACATTGGCTTAATGTAGCACCATCTTGTATATGTTACATATTACCACGCTTGTTTGTACAGCTTATTTTTAACAACTTCCCTTTTTTTCTGTGCTTTTAATATGTAAAGCTGCTTTGAAACAATTACCAATTGTAAAAGCGCTATATAAATAAATTTGACTTGACTTGACTTGAATTAAGGTGACGCTGTCCTTTGGGCCGAAATCAGGTTTTTTTTTTCGTAGCGACTCTTCATTTTATAATGGCTATAGCTCCAAATGTTGGACACTTAGAGGAATGAAACTGGTGTCATCTTCACCAGCTTGATCTGTGAATTTTTTCACAGCAAAGCTCTTGTCCGTAAATCCCTTGGTAAGTCCGCCAGTAAGGAATGTAAAAGAAAGGCGTTCTTCATGTTTAACGTCTATTACCAATGAACACGCAGACTGCTGGAATAAAATAACATTGTTTTAGGTAGAGCTCGATTTGTGAAAACTTTCACAATAGCATTTTATCTCGTGGCCGTGTTTCTCTTTGCTCTGCCCCCGTTTTTTGTATAATATGATATATATAGTATATATATATATATATAAATGACCTTGTACAGATAATGTACATCACTTTTCTGATCTGTGAAAACTTTCACAGTTCAGTACGGGTCAGCTGACCCTTCCCTGGGTCACTAACATCACTATTCTGATCTGTGAAAACTTTCACAGTTGAGTTTTGGTCAGCTGACCCTTTCCTGGGTCACTAACATCACTTTTCTGATCTGTGAAAACTTTCACAGTTGAGTTTTGGTCAGCTGACCCTTCCCTGGGTCACTAACATCGCTATTCTGATCTGTGAAAACTTTCACAGTTCAGTACGGGTCAGCGGGTCAGATCAGAAAAGTGATGTTAGTGACCCAGGGAAGGGTCAGCTGACCAAAACTCAACTGTGAAAGTTTTCACAGATCAGAAAAGTGATGTTAGTGACCCAGGGAAGGGTCAGCTGACCAAAACTGAACTGTGAAAATTTTCACAGATCAGAAAAGTGATGTTAGTGACCCAGGGAAGGGTCAGCTGACCAAAACTCAACTGTGAAAGTTTTCACAGATCAGAAAAGCGATGTTAGTGACCCAGGGATGGGTCAGCTGACCCGTACTGAACTGTGAAAGTTTTCACAGATCAGAAAAGTGATGTTAGTGACCCAGGGAATGGTCAGCTGACACGTACTGAACTGTGAAAGTTTTCACAGATCAGAATAGTGATGCTAGTGACCCAGGGAAGGGTCAGCTGACCCTTACTGAACTGTTAAAGTTTTCACAGATCAGAAAAGCGATGTTAGTGACCCAGGGAAGGGTCAGCTGACCCTTACTGAACTGTTAAAGTTTTCACAGATCAGAATAGTGATGCTAGTGACCCAGGGAAGGGTCAGCTGACCCTTACTGAACTGTTAAAGTTTTCACAGATCAGAAAAGTGATGTTAGTGACCCAGGGAAGGGTCAGCTGACCCGTACTGAACTGTGAAAGTTTTCACAGATCAGAAAAGTGATGTACATTATCTGTACAAGGTCATTATATATATATATATATATATATATATATATATATATATATATATATATATACACATATATATATCATATTATACAAAGAACGGGGGTTAGAGCAAAGAGAAACACGGCCACGAGATAAAATGCTATTGTGAAAGTTTTCACAAATCGAGCTCTACCTAAAACAATGTTATTTTATTCCAGCAGTCTGCGTGTTCATTGGTAATAGACGTTAAACATGAAGAACGCCTTTCTTTTACATTCCTTACTGGCGGACTTACCAAGGGATTTACGGACAAGAGCTTTGCTGTGAAAAAATTCACAGATCAAGCTGGTGAAGATGACACCAGTTTCATTCCTCTAAGTGTCCAACATTTGGAGCTATAGCCATTATAAAATTAAGAGTCGCTACGAAAAAAAAACCTGATATCAGCCCAAAGGACAGCGTCACCTTAATTCACAAATCATGGAGAACGATATTCGGTATTATTTGCATGTCTATGACAGCGCACTGCGTATTTATAGCCAAAAAAAATCTGAATATCAAACCGCAAACTATCTTTACTGCGGTCTGATACCGCCCAATATAAAAAAATCGATTGGATCTTTTAGACACGATCCCTGTTTTATAGTTTATTTAAGGCCGTTTCTACGCCGATATTTAATGGCAAACGTCGAGAGAGCATCCAAGTGATGCGCGAGCACAAATGGTCTAGATCAGATACATGCGCGTGCTCAAACTCAAACTCTTCTTGCATCAGAAATCAGCGAGCGCATGACTCGCGACAACACTCGTGAAAAGAATGTGCTTTTGGGTCGAAATTGTCATCTTGCTGCTCGGATATAATGCAAATAAAACATCCAGTTTATGTTGATTTGAGTTAAATAAGAAGCGAACTGGCGCTGAAACAAGTTGTTTTTGAAATCATGCCGAGGAATGTTATGGCTCGTGTAAGTTAGTCTTCAGACATCGCTTGACTCTTCTTTCTAGGCATCACTAGCAAAATGCACACAAACATTTTGGTATACAAACATTAATGAACTTATTTTAACTTAAAGAGGAAAAAAAACGAAATGAGGGCAGATTTGAACCACTGATTATTCGAGCACGGCTGGACCTCTTACTCTAATGACAAATATTCTACCACGAGACCATTAGGAAATACGAAAATTGATATATCGATACTGCAGCATCGATGTGCACATCCCTACTCTGAACTTAGAATTTGGCCCGAACCCAGAGTACTTCCACCGTCTATCCCAGGCTGGGATAGGGATAGTTAGGATGGTGGAGGGATGCTGTAAAACTGTCTTGGTACAGAGGTAAGCACTGAATAAAAACTCAGGCATTTTGAGCTGTGAGTGGATTCTGACTGCATTGCTTAATGCTGCAAAAGCATGCTGGAAATAAAAAACCTTTGACAGTTTTCAAAAAGAGTGCAAACACAAATCCGCCCTGGAGTGTTTGCTAAATATGTTTTGCCAAATCAGATGGGGTCCCCTGCTTCCCTAAGCTGCCACTTCACTTATTGGCTAGGTCCATCTCTTATTATAGCATAATTAATTATTTTAAAACCATTCACCTCAGTATCTCCAGTGGACAGTTTGGACTCTTCAGTCCATCAGAAAGAAGCTTCACTCCAGAATCCTGCAGGTCATTGTTACTCAGGTCCAGCTCTCTCAAAACAGAGTTTGAGGATTGTAAAACTAAAGACAAACTTTCACAGGACTGAGCAGTGAGATTACAGCATTGTAGCCTGTAAAGAACAAAACAAACAGCAACAGTAATGCTTTATTTGGTAGCATTTATAATCTATAGCTTGAAAAAAACTGAAACAAAACTTTGACTGTAGTGATGTAAGCAAAGCTAAAACAATTTTCTCTTTATAAAACATCAAACTAGTATTTAGATTTGCAAGAAAAAGTATGTGAACCACATGCAGAAATTGAGATCATACAAAATGCATGTTATTTATTTAGTGCTGTCCTGAGTAAGATATTTTACATAAAATATGTTTACATGTAGTCCACAAGTCCAAAGAATAGCTGAATTTATTAAAAGACCCCATTCAAAAGTTTGCAAACCATTTATTCTCAATAATGTGTGTGGTTACCTGCAAGATCTACAACAGTTTTTTTGTAAAGTTTTTTTTTTTTTTTTTTTGAAAACTTTTGAACAGGAAGAAAATGTTTTTCATTTTCAGAAAGACATTTTTTCTTATTTAGTTTAAATATATATTTTTTTCATTTAATACTGCCCTTCAGAAGCAACAGAAGATGATTGCATGTTTCCCAGAAGACAAATAAGTACAATTTACATTGATTTTCAAATTCAAAAGTTTTCACCTCCCGACTCTTAATGCATCGTGTATCCTTCTGGAGCATCAATGAAGGTTTGAACCTTTTTTAATAGTTGTGTTTGAGTCCCTCGATTGTACTCAGTGTGAAAAGACGGATCTCAAAATCATTCAGTCACTGCTGGAAAGGGTTCAAATATGCAAAAAATGCTGGAAAACTGAAGAATCTGCAGGACCTGGAGGATTTTTCTGAAGAACAGAGCTCAACAAGGGACTGATGAACATCCATCACAAAAAAAAAAGGAAAAAAAGTTGTAGATCATTCAGGTAACCACACACATTATTAAGAATCAATGGTTCACATATTTCCGAACTGGGCTCTTTTAATAAATTCTGCTATTTTTTTGTCTTGTGAATTATATGTAAAAATATTTTATGTAAAATATCTTACTCAGGACAGTACTAAATAAAAAAATAACATGCATTTTGTATGATTTCTCTTATTTTGTTAAGATTATTCACATTTTCACAGATTCTGCAAGTGGTTCACATACTTTTTCTGGCAACTGTATATCATCACACACATTACATTTATTATTTTTTCTGAACAGTCTAGTCCAGGGGTATCAAATTCAGTTACTGGTGGGCCCTGCTCCAACAAACAAACCTGTAGCTTTCAAATAAGCCTGAAGGACTTGATTAGCTGAATCGGATGCATTTAATTAGGATTGGAACTAAACTCTGCAGGGCTGTGGCACTACAGGAATGGAGTTTGACACCTGGGGTCTAGTACAACAAGCCACCCATGTAAAATGAAGGCCCAATTTAAAAAAATTAACAGTGTAAATAAATAAATGTAAAGAAGATCCTCACAGTGCTCTTCTGGTATTTTTGATCACTGGCAGCAGTTTTATCAGTGCTTCATCAGATCTTCTGTATTTCTGCAGTTTAAACATCTCTTGAGTCTCTTCTGACATGAGGAGCACAAACACCAGAGCAGACCACTGAGCAGAGGACAGCTTCTGTGTTGAAAGATTTCCTGAGATAATATTCTTCTGGATTTCCTTTACAAAGTCATCTTTCAGTTCACTCAGACAGTGGAAGAGATTGATGGTCCTCTCTACAGATTTCTCAATCTCTATTGTCTGTTTGATATAGTCAACTGTGTCTTTAACATTCTCCGTTTTCAGTTTCAGTTTTGGTAGTAGTTCTTTCAGGTCACTCTGATTGGACTCCAGTGAGAGACCCAGAAGGAATCGGAGGAAAAGGTCCAAGTGACCGTTCTTGCTTTCTAAAGCCTTGTTGATTGCAGCCTTATGAAGTTTGAACAGTGGTTTTTTGGAGAGAATCCATGTAAATTTTTCTCTCCATGATTCAAGAAATGGGTTTGTTTTCTTGTCTTTGTAAATCAAAAAAACATATAGACCAGCAAGGAATTCCTGTATGCTGAGATGTACGAAGCTGTACACATTTCTTGTTGAAACCTTTTCCTCCTGAAACAGTCGAGTGCATAAGCCAGAGTACACAGACCCTTCGCTGACATCTAGTCCACATTTCTCAAGATCTTCTTTGTAAAAAATCATGTTTCCTTTCTCCAGCTGTTGAAAGGCCAGTTTCCCAAGCTTCAGAATAATCTGATCAAAAGACCTGGCATTGGCTTTAGGTTCAGGGTCATCACAATATTTTTTTTCCATCTGTTGCTGCTGAGAAATTAAGAAGCTTGTGTACAACTCTGTGAGAGTTGTTGGTGTTTTGTCATTGCTTTCTCGAGCAAGTAGAGGCTGAAGAACAGTGAGAATGATCCAGCAGAAGACAGGGATTTGGCACATGATGTACAGACTCCTGAATTTCCTGATGTGACGGATAAGATTTTCAGAAACCTCAGGACTGTTTTTGATGAAGTATTGCTCTTTCTGTTCATTGTTGAATCCACGCACTTCAGTCACCTGATTAATGTAGTCACGGGGTATCAGACTGGCTGCTGCTGGTCTAGATGTGATCCAGATGAGAGCAGAGGGAACCAGATGTCTTTTGATAAGGTTTATTATTATCTTACTCACTGTTGTTTTTTCATTTACACTTGTAAATATGTCATCTCCTTTAAAGCTCAAAGGAAAGCGACATTCATCCAGCCCATCAAAGATGAACATAACTTTACCGTCACCTTCAGGAAGAGAGAGCAGTTCTTCAGAACTACTAAAGAAGTATTTGTTAAGCAGTCCCATGAGACTGTACTCTTCTTTAATCAAATTCAATCTACGGAATGGAAGTGGAAATATGAACACTATATCCTGATTTTCTGTTCCTTCAGCCCAGTCAAAGATGAATTTATTGCTAGAGAAGGTTTTTCCCACTCCTGCGATCCCCATTGTCAGCACTTTTCTGTTTCGTTGATCCGTGTCACACTGGACTTTAAACATGTCATTACACTTGATTGGCTTCTCCTTGGCAGTCAATCGGTTGTGATTTGATTCAATCTGCATCACTTCATGATCATTCACTCTTCCTCCAGTCTCATTCTCCACCACATATAAATCAGTGTAAATATCATTCAGGTATTTCTGATGACCCGTCTGTGAATTACCAACCAATATCTGCTCGTAGTCCTGTTTTAATTTGTTCTTCAGTCTGAGGCTGGTCTCTGTGTAATCATGGAGAGTAGCTTGACTGTTGTCGGCAGTAGAACCTTTAAAAAAGAGGGGAAAAGACAGCAAAGATTAAGCGATTGTGTTTCATAAATTCATGCTTCTACTATATTCAAATGAATCACACTCTTACTGCAACAATGTTTACATGCACATCTTACACTGATTATGCTAAGGTTGATAACATTTGGGGATGGAAATGCCTTGACTAATGCTTACTCGAATGCAATTGGTTTTAATTTTAAAATTTTTAAATAACTTTTTTCTAATTTCTTCCAGAGAATTTATTGGATAGTTGTTTCTTTTGTTTCCATGTACAGGCAGTGATTGTTGTTTACCACATATCTCTTTTGAATGAGCACCAACAGCAGCAGCAGATGTCATTATATTGCCTTCAGCCTGACCTCTGTGTGTGTGAGAGAGAGGATCACTCACTGGGAAACATAAATCACACAAACACGTCAGCAGAGAAAAGTTAAGTCAAACCATCACACTGGTAAACAGTCAATCACATTACAGTCACTGTGAATTAAACTTTACCTTGCTTGGAATTGTTTTCCAGCTGCTCAGCCAGATTATTCTGGTCCATCTTCCTCATGATCTCCACCATGATCTTCATAGCTTCTTCTGGTCCAAAACATGCTACCATCTTATCCACTGTGTCTAAGATATCTGCATTCTCCATGTCAGAATTTGATATACACTTATGGTCATTTTTTAAGTGCCACTGAAACTTCTTTAGTTCAGCTTTTTTCAGTTCGTTCAGTAATTTCTCAAGCAGATCTTTAACAGATGCCATCGCACTTCAAAGATTTGCAGCTGGAGGACAAAAAAAAAAAAAAAAAAGATCTGAAGTACTTTCACTCTTAACATGTGGGCCTAAGCACTCAAATGTTATTGGATTATGAATTGAAACTGTGAAATGATCAGGACTCTCAGGGGACACCTCATCCAAACTGTTAAATCTGTTAAAAGAGTCCTATAGTGCTCTTTTTTGCTTGGTATCTATTTGAAAAATGCCTTGAAATGAGTACCCTAGCAACCACCCTGAGTACCCTAGCAACTATTTAGCAGTACCCTAACAACCACATAGCAACCACCCTGAGTAACTTAGCAACTGCATAGCAACATCTTAGCAACCACTCCAAGTACCCTATTAACTGTATAGTAACACCCTAGAATCAATCTATCTATCTATCTATCTATCTATCTATCTATCTATCTATCACTTCAGATGAAGTAAACTGATGTACCTATGCTTAATTGATCGAAATATCCTAATCATTTAACGTTTTTATTTCTGAAATACATAATTTGACACATAATTTGATGTTGTCACCTCTGACAACAGATCAGTCTAAATTGTAATGCTGACATGCATTGAAACAATGTTTTGTGAAAAGATCTATACAAATAAATGTGAATTGAATTGAACAATGACAATGTAGATGTTTCTTGTTCCTCCACTGAGCTTAAGTCTTGAGCTGAATTTAGAAGTGTCAGAACTTAAACCAAAACTTTAAGAAAATGAACAGAATCAGTTTTTCTTGAACAGAATCAAGGACTCGTGACAGAGTGAAACTATGTGGAGAATCACTGTCTGTCTTTAAAAGACCCCCACACAACACACCCAAAAAAAATACACCCTTCCATCGTTACTTACATAGTTCAACGATTTGGTGTTTCCCAAAACCATCGTTCAAACAAACATTCGCAATCTGCATGGCAAACTTGTGTGGTTGGAACTGTAGTTAGAAGCATAGTTTCTTGTTTTTATGACATGTGGACTTAATAAATCATTTTCTTGAGCAAGATAAGCAAGCTGACATTAAGTACAATGTATATCTTTTATATATTTTAGTTTGTCAAGAGATTTAAAGCACCGTTTTTGGAGAGTGCACATGTGCGTATGTGCTCTAGTATGTAAGAACAAGCATTTGAGTCGATCTGGAAAAAAAGCAAAATAACTGAGGAAAATGAGAATTAGTCCTCTAATGCCATGTCTGTAATTTATAGCAAAAAAATCTAGCATTAATTCGATCTCAAATGGATTCATTTAAAGAAGTTATTACTCACCATCTGCGTGACGTCATTCACCAAGGTGGTTGAATGACAGGTTTGCGACAATAGTTTCGGGATACAGTCGTAACTAGCTAGCTGATTTGTTCAACGATGCATTGTACTATGGTAGTTCAGCAGCAAATTGCATCATTGTTTGGAATGGCATTGTTTGAAATGATATCAAACCAACATTAAGGTAAGACAATTTATGTCTGACAAATGTTTCAGGAAGTGTGTGCATCCGTGTCCCATAGTGTTGACATCTGATCACACACACATAACTTATAACATTGTCTTTTTTGAGACCAAAGGTGCATGTACAGGGAGTTCTTGTGGGATCGGTCTGTTACTGTGTGTTACGTCCCACATAAGTCTAGGGGTAAATGTGGACGCAACAAAAGTAAAATTTTAAAGAGCGTTCATCTGAGTCCTGCCATAGCACCACAAGCAACAAGTTTTCAAAAAAAAAAAAAAAAAAAAAGGATGTTTATTTCACAGCTTGTGGAACGAAATACAGAGGGTACTGTAGTAAATACAAAAAAAGAAAAAAGGAAGCAATAGCTTCAGGAGAGGGTAAAGCCAAAATAATAAACAAAAATGTGATCTAACTGAAGTAATTTAAACCTCTAACTAAACTAACAAAGGAAAATAAAATAAAATAACAGAACTGTACCCTAACTCCCTTCCTGGCCCCAAAACAGGAGAAAACAAGATTAAACAAAAATGGTGCCCACCTCCCTACAGCTTCCAAATGAAACAAAAATTAGTAAAACACAAGTAAGCAAATAGAAGAGTAGCTGCTAAACAGGATGTTAACAGTAGCAGCTATAAACCAAACAATATAACAAACAGATAAAGGTGAAGGATAGTATAAATCTCTAACTAACTCAAATGGCAAAAGTAAGTGTTGGGGAATATCACAATGAGCAAATAAAAGAAAACACTACAATACCAAAGTAGAATATTAAGCAGCTCAACACCCACCAATTGTAACTGCAGCAACCCGCTAGGCAGGACAAAGACAACGCTCTGGAGAAAGCTCTTGGGGGAACATTTTCTCAAAGTCTAGTAGCTGAAGCTCTGCTTTTATGCTGGCTCACTCTTAATTGGTAAGCAGATACAGCTGGGCGCAATCAGCTACCTGCCAGGCAGATTGAGTAGGAGGAGCCAAGAAGAAACAAGGAAAGAAACAAAAGACAAAAACACAGCACACATTAAAGAAAACAAATCAATAAAGACTTTGTCTCTGGACGTAACACTGTGAGTGTGTTTTACTTGTAAAATGGTCCACTCTCTTCTGGTCTTTTCCTTGAGAGCAGAAGGACTGGCAGCTGCACCTAATTGTCTGTGTCTTACTCTTGCTGAGGCAGAGTAGAGACTAGATCATGGGGTTTTCAGCTGGAGCTTGTTGAAGTGTTGAAGGTATGAAATTCCCCACAACCTTCGATGGCTGACAGGAGAGAGCTGTGTAATTATGATGATGTGTTGTCTGATGTGTTCTAAGCCAAACAAGAGAGCATGGCTGATGAGGATGAAGATGGTGAGCCTCCTGAATCCTCAAAGCCACCCTGCCCCCGTGTATGTACAGCTGTGTGAGATTATGGAACGCGGCTCTGGCAGACTCTGGCAGACTCTGGCAGACTCTGGCAGACTGCCCTAATCCTCCAGCGACCGTAAGTTTTTCACTCCTTCTTGATCTTCATACTAAGATTGAGAAGGCATGGAAGGACTTGTATTCAGCTCACATTCATCAACATCAGCAGGTTAATTTGCTGGTGTTGATAGAGTGAGTATGGGTACGTGTCAATGCCTCCTACTGATGGGATGGGTGCAGCTATCTCGTGATATAGGCAGGATCCAATGCTCCTGGCGGCACCAGGTCAGGCGGGTGTTGCTTACACACACAATTTCTGTTTGTAAGCATATTAGTTAGACCTGCTGAAATTGGCTTGGTAGGTCTCTTTATATTTATAATCAGTTTCCTGTATAGGATGCGGACTAAGGGTACTGAAGTTCCATTAGGTTTGCTGGAACGATATATTATTAGGGTAGTACTTTGTTTGTGCCCTTTTTTTGGATGTGTTGGCTTCAGATAATGAAGCCACCGTTCATATGTAAGCCACACTGTTAGCCACCTTTTGGTTAATTAGCTTTCTCCTCTGGTAAATGCTAGAGATTTTATATTAGCTTTCACTAACTTCAGATAGATCTATGTTTAGCATCTGCCTTACAGGCTGCCTAAAATTGTGTGCTTGGGTTGAGCTTTGCTCTTCTGAGCTTTACTGTAGAAATTTAGTTTGCCTCCTCTCAGTTGAGAGTCGTTGGCAAGAGGCTATTGTTTCTTAGCCCAAGGCAGATCTATGCTTATGTGTTGGCCTTATAGGCCCACAGCTATAGCTGGCCTAGGCTAGAACTAGGGTTTAGGCGGTCTGCTAGTAGCATGTTATGCCTTTTTATACTACCCCTGTTATGTGAGTGTAGTTTTTCCTAGTTCTGGCCTCCTCTTATCAGAATTGTCAGGCCAAGGCCCATTGTCCCTTCGGTGTAGGTGCAAAATAGATAGCAATAGTCTGCTACCTTAGCTGCTAAGTCTCCCTGGTGCCATTGTCTCAGGCGGTGTAGGCCCCTTTTCACTATGTGAATAGAAACTTTGTTGCTGTGGCCACGCTCCCCCAGAACTACCTAGTGGTACTTTGACTTCAGTTTTCCCCCTGAACCCCTTGAACTATGTTTAAGCTTGATATGTAATAGCTTTTTAGGAAAGCTCCTGTTCCCTAGGGTTCAGTACAGATTGTATCTGTTTTTGGTGAGAATTTCTAATGTGAAGTACCCACCCATTATTTTTCAGGGTTGGATTAATAGTACTCCCTTGTTGTTCAAGGTTATTGTACTTTAATATGTTAGTTCTGGTTCCTGCCCTACATTTTATGAGCTCAGTAACTCTAATAATGCCACAGGCTAGCACCCATGTGTTCTGGAGTAGTAGGCCTGACTTTGGTCTCCTTTGGAGTATGGTGATGTAGTTTGTACTTTTGTAGTTTGTAGGGTAAAAAGTGTTTTTACTGGGTATATTGCCTGTTGGAATGTATAAGCTCAGGTTGAGTTTAATAAAGCTAACCTCACTACATAGTTTGGTTTTCATATGGCTCCCTTAGAGCTTGAACACTGCCACAAGCTGACACTCGTGTTGTGTGAAGTAGAAGGCTCTGTTTGGGCCTCCTTCAGAGCACAATAGCTTGTTGTATTACAAGGCTTGTTGGTAGATGTTTCAGTTAGAGTTTACTCACTTGGAAACTAGCACTGCCACAGGTTGATGCCTGTGTCATTCTGAAGTCGCAGGTCCTGTTTGGACCTCCCGCAGAGCAGGATGGCATAAGTTTGTACTCCTCTTGCTTAAAGAGTAAAAAGTGTTTTTACCGAGTACATTGCCTGGTGGAATGTGTGGATAAAGTTATATACTTTTTGCCCTATACAATATAACTCTATTGCTGCCACAGGTTAGCTCCTGTTTCTGTTGGCTCACTTAAAAATAGCACTACCACAGGTGTAGCACTACCACAGCCCTGGCTGGGGCTCCTTCAAGAACATGATGGCGCAGGTCTATACTCCTCTTGTTTAAAGAGTAAAAGGTGTTTTACTGAGTACACTGCTTGTCGGATTGTGTTGAGGTAGACTGTTATGTAAAATGGCACTCTACAATCTTTTTCTGCTAGTTTAACTCGTTTCAATCTGAATGAGTTCCCAGGTTTGTGGGTTTTGGTGTGTGGCCTTTACAGGCCACCCTTTAAGCTATTCCCCCCACATCCTGGTGTCTTTAAGCAGATTAAGCATGTAGTTTCACATGTTTGGAAACTTTTGCAAGGCTGCTGTGATATATTTCTACATGATGTAGAACTACGCCTACAGTACGGTTTATCTGTTAGGTTGAGCCCAGTACTCCCTTTGCCTGGAGGTCGTTCTGCATAGTACTTAGCTCCCTAAGTCTGGTCAGTGGTTGAATGCCTCTCTGAGGCCTCCTTATTTAAGATCAGCCCCTAGGCTGGCTGTACTCCCCTTGTTCGGGTCCCTCTAGAGTGCACAGCCTCCTCAGTGCAAATAATCAGGTGCTCAGTGTTACTCCCCTCATTGGTAAAGGTAAAAAGCACTAAGCTGAGTCCTGCTCTCCAGGATGCCCATCTCTACGTTCAAGTCTGAGTTGGTTACTGCCTCTTGCAGTCACTCTTACTGGATATCTTCTCTTCTCTGAATAATGTGATTTGAGACTCTATGATCACACAGGTTGTTGGCCAAGACTAGGTTTCTGTAATGGTGCATTCACACCGAATGCGAATCACGCATCTAGTTGGACGCTTGAACGTTTTGTGTTTACTCGCTTCATTCCCCCCAATGCATGGCTAGGAAACGCAGAGTCTCGTTCCCTGTTCTCAGGGAACCATGGTTACATACGTAACCTGAGACGTTTTCTTTGCAGTTAATAAAGAGTTCTTTCAGCCCTTCAAACAACATTTACACAGTCCCATGGACACTTAACTGGCAAACCCATCATCATCATCATAATAATAATAATAATAATAATAATAATAATAAATACTTCATTTAGGCATTAGGCTTGTTCGACTTGATGCAGCGCCGCACAGACCAATTGGCAGCTGACTTGAAGCAGTGCATGCCGGTAATTAAGCTACAGTGGTCAGGTGGTACAGCGGTCACGTGGTACATGTGGGAGCTTTCAGAAAACTCCCAGCTTACAAGCTGTAATTACGAGCTCTATGAGTACGTGAATGCTTTTACAAGCTAGAATCTCGTAACTAACAGGAATTACGAGGCCGCATGAACGCACCTAAAACATAGACCCCACTACATGAGTATTTATATAGTATATGCTTATATTGAACTTTATTCTTGTAAAAACAGAAGCTGTAAGCAGTACATAAAGTATTGAATGAAAAATGTCTCTGAAACATCAGTGTATTAGTCAAATATTGCATTTATTTTACTTCAGCTGTGATAAAATAAGCAAACGTAGCGCGAGCATCAATGAGAAGCAGAAAGTGTTCAACTTCATGTCCACGTTTTCAGCTCCTCCCCCCCTGCACGTGGCTACTCTCGCCGATCGGTTACATCCAGCCGCAGCCAATGTCGAACACACCTGTTGATAGTGGAGCCATAGAAGCGCATAATTCCCAGTCAAAGGACGTGAACAGCTCCGAATATACGTCAAGTGTTGTCATCTCAAGATTCCAGTAAATACAAGGTGGCGTGAACGCAGCATTACATAACACACGTGATCATTATTATTTACGCCCCCCAAAATTTTCAGATACCAGCCCATGTTCAAGGCAAGGCATTATTAACATCATGGAGCTGCACAGCCGAATCAGAAGTTATGCAGGTATTGTGAAGCAAGCAAGGACAATAGCAAAAATGGCAGATGGATCGATAATAACTGTTCATGTAAATTGTCTTTCTAAATGTTTCGTTAGCATGTTGCTAATGTACTGTTAAATGTGGTTAAAGTTACCCTTGTTTCTTACTGTATTCACGGAGATCAGAGCCATGTTTGTATTTTCATTTTTAACCCGAAAACGCGTGTAGTCTGTATACATGAACGCATTTTTATTCTTATTGGGTTTCTCCAACAGCATGTAGCTTTAGCCCTGTTAGCCGTGCAGCACACTATCAAACTCATTCAGAATCAAACATCCACAAAATACATGCCTTACTTATATGATCTGATATGTTATATTTGGAGCTGTTCACGTCCTTGGCCTGGGAATTATGCGTTTCCATGGTACCTCTATCAACGCCTATGAGTCTACAGCGGTCAGGTGGTACAGTGGCCATGTGGTACATCTGAGAGCTTTCAGAAAACTCCAAGCGAACAAGCTGTACCCAGCCAGCAATGACATGTGGGGCCCAGATGAGGGCTTCTTGGGCGGCAAATGTGGGCCCCATTATGGGCTTGCACCCGGGATCCACATTGGGGCAAGCCGTGGAAGCCCAGGCGTACTAAAAGTGGGACCTTTAAGGGTACTGTATGGGTCTTAATTGGGCAATTCATGTCAGACCCATTTGGGCCCCACCTGCCCAAAGGGGTCCAAAGTGGGCTTTGCAACATGGCTACACAGATGGGCTTTAAATGGGATCTGTAAGAGTCTTATGTGGGTCCTAACTGGGCAATTCATGCCAAACCCATTTGGGCCCCACCTGCCCAAAGAGGTTTAAAGTGGGTTTGCAACCGGGATCCACATGGGGGCCAGCCGTGGATGCCCAGATGGGTTTTAAGTGGGATCTGTAAGGGTCTTATGTGGGTCTTAACTGGGCAATTCATGTCAGACCCATTTGGGGCCCACCAGTCTGAAGGGGTTTAAAGTGGGCTTGCACCCGGGATCCACATGGGGGCCAGCCGTGGATGCCCAGGTGGGTTTTAAGTGGGATCTGTAAGGATCTTATGTGGGTCTTAACCGGGCAATTCATGACAGACCCATTTGGGCCCCACCTGCCCAAAGGGGTTTAAAGTGGGTTTGCACCCGGGATCCACATGGGGGCCAGCCATGGATGCCCAGGTGGGTTTTAAGTGGGATCTGTAAGGGTCTTATGTGGGTCTTAACTGGGCAATTTGTGTCAGACCCATTTGGGCCCCACCTGCCTAAAGGGGTTTAAAGTGGGCTTGCACCAGGATTCAACCGTGAATGCCCATATGGGCTTAAAGTGGGCTCTGTAAGGATCTTATGTTGGTCCTAACTGGGCAATTCATGCAAGGTAAGCCCAACCATTCATTTAAGGAAACAATCTAAGAAAAATTAAAAACGAAGAATGAATGTAAGTACAAGATAAATACAAGACACTTGATGCTTTTGTTACGGTACACAGGAGGCAGACACAGATGTAACAGGTATTGGTAGTTTTATTGACCACAGTAGAGCAAGAGATAACAGACAGGTGAGTGAACTGGATGCAGATGATATAGAACTGGTAGTACGAGGAATAGTTACTGTCCTTTCCGTTGCAGGTAGAGATACGCTGGAGCTTGGAGATCGCTGGAGTAACTTGGAGCTGGCTGGAACACACCCACACAGCAGACGAGGCACACAGAGGGAAGGAGACACGCTGGAGACAGGTGAGTATACGAAGAGGAGTCCTTGAGGTAAGCATAACAGGAAGTATATGCGAACGAGACCGGACATAGAGTGCTGTGTGCGTGTGTGCTTTATAGTGCTGTTGATGAGTGGGGTGATGAGGTGCAGGTGGCGGTGATCAGTACTCTGGAGATAGCGTGCGTTGTGATTGGGTGATGTTGGAACCTGACGTGTCTGTGACAGCTTTGAACTGCAAGAAATATATTAAATTGAACAACAAAAATTATCTTTAAAAAACAATCTCACAACATACGGTAAACTAAAAATTATATTTTAAAAATATCTCTGAAAAAAAACCTCCAAAAATACAATACAAAATACACTCATTATATAATACATTGAACAACAAACATAATCTTTAACAATTTAAATTAAAGCCTTATCCCAGGAACATCACAGTTGATGCTCATGATGCCAAACCACTCAGATGTTCCTGGGAGTCATAAGGCTGATATTAATTCAGCTCCATCAAATTGGCTGTGCTTGTTTTACTTTCATATACTTAAAATGTAGGTAATTATATTATTATTATACAATTATCATTTATTTAGCTCCTTTGTCAGAATATTTTACGAGTTTTAATAATTCTTATATTTTTATAATAAGATATCTGCAGCTATATTTGCTCTTTGGGTTATGCAAGCAAACAAAATTCAACCGTAGTCAATATTTATCCTTCATTTTGTATTAGCTGCTAGTGCAGTTGTAACTGCAACACTACAACTAACGATAGAAGCCAGCAAGATGCACAGGGAGACCGGGGAGACCGACATTATGATGTTTACAAGCCCAAAACATTTGAGACTGTTTGCTTACACATTTAGTTTGATTTGATTTGTTCCAATTTATTCTTAGAGCAAAAGGTGGGGACAGTGCAATATGTTGAAGTATGTGTTATGCAATATGTGCAATATGTTTTTATGTTTAAAGCATGAGGAAGGGTTCGGGACGGAACCAAACTCTGAATCTGATATTGACTCAGATGAATTTGAAGTGAAATAATGATGAATATATTTTATATCATATCACCGTTATTGAATAAAAGTATGTGATATATTGATACTGAATTATTGTCCAGCCCTATAGCTAATCCAAACCCACTGTTTTTCCTTTTGGTTAGATTCTACATCAGATTAAACAGCACAAACCAAAAATACAGACTACTGTACAATCTGCAGTGTTATTTTTATGGCAACATAATGTTTCAACTTACCTTAATTTTATGGAAATTCGGCGTTGGTCGGAAGAAATATGCATTTCACCTCCAAGTCACAGCCAGCTTGCTTTCCGATTCCGAATGGACTGTTAACGTTTTGAGCGCGAAACACGGCCTTTGCATACAGGCCCCAGAGATGTCCGAACTGCCTGACCAAATAACAATTTAATACAGTAAAATTCGTAAATTAAAGGATATGTGAGAGAATTAACAAACGACTTAACTGCTTCGCTGGCTTCATTATGAATGAGCCTAATTAGGTGTTGTAGGGTCTGCACAGTCTCAAGGATGAGCAGGTCCCACCATAAACTGTGTTTAAGTCTCAATTCGCGGAAACTTTGGTTTGTAAATCTTACATTGATTCCGGACCGGCAGACACAAATGGATCACGAGACTCTTTTTTATGACTATTTCGATAAGTCCCAAACCTCTCCTCTGTGACTTCAAAGGAGATGCGAACGCCACGGATCGGGTTTCGAGGAGACAGGCCCGAATTCCAAACGGTCATAAAAAGGAAAATACACGCACGCACCCACAGACACACACACATACAAAAGCCCTACATAAAGACTGTATACACAAATATTATACCTGCAAATATGAATGTATCTGCCATTATGGTGCTTGTTGCATGTATGTGTTACTAATGTAGAATCGTAGAATTGACTGTAGTAGGTTAGTTTTCATGTTAAACGATAGTATTAGAGTAGAAAGTGTATCTTCTTTATATGATGAGAGACACCTGTCGAGTTTGATCTCTCCGTAAAGCTGTGAGTCCGAGCTATTCTCCCATGTACGTTACATTTCTGTCAAATGCATCGTTCAATGTTTAATAGTACTATGAAGAAAATGCACCGATTTGACATACCATAAATTAACCCGTTGGACAGGACAAAGAGATGTGGAAAACCGCCAAATTGCAACGCGATCATTGGAGGACGTTATCAGGAAGGCGTTCTGGTCTGTTGTCTTTAAAATACCACAACACACGTCTTTTCTTGCACAAGTTTTTCCTGCACAAGTTCCTGCCGTAGAGACAGACTCTCTTCTTTATCTTCCGGTCATCTTACTTCCAGTTAAGCCTTCGTCTGAAACTTTGCTGAAGATCACCTCCTGAAGGACCAACCACCACACTGAGCGCTCCGAATCTCTAAGCACCACAACGAACCTACATGCAAGTATTTGTTAAGATTTTAAATACTGGGTTTCCTTGCTGGCTCTTCAAGGTTGACTGTTGGAATTGGCCATTCTTTGATCATCTCTCTTTCTGACTTTTACTTTCACTTTGTATGTATCTATGTCTACTTGTGTACATTTATCCGTATAACCTTTGTATTACCCGTTCCGTATATTAAACACGTCATATCCATGCTTTTGTTCACTTGCTCATTTAACAACAACCAAGTCACTTTAACGTTCTGATCCTAATATCATTGCTTTACGTTTGGATGCTATCACAGAAATTTATCCTCGTGGCCTGAGTATAACATTTCTGTCGTAATAGTCTGTGGATACTTACCGGTTTGCTGGATGGACCGATAGCTTTCCACATAATTATTAAACTAGAACTGATCATATATGTGAGTGATTATTCGTTGTGATTAATTCACCATATATGGTTAATTCCCCCTTGGGTTGGAATGCGCATATAATTATTCATAAAACGTTATGAATTATTATATTCATATTCCACCCATAAATTGATTGATAACTGTACAAGTCGTCACAGTGTTGTTGTGCATAACAGGCAGTGGTGGAGAGTACTGAAAATCTGTAGTCAAATACAATTAAGTGCATTGCTAAAATATTACTCAATTATGAGTAAAAGTACCGGTGTTAGAGAAATACTCAAGTAAAAGTACAGTTTGTAAAAAAAAACTAAAAAAAACCTAAAAAAAAAATTACAAATATTCAGAGTATTAGTTACTTTTAACCACTGATGTCACCGTCACTTCTCCAGACTAGGGCTGGAAATTGTGTGTTTTCCTTTACCAGAAGTTAACATGCCAACAATCTATTAATCATTAATAATTGATAAGATGCAAAACATCATTTTTTTCTCATTTAAGTTTTTATTTCCTTATTAAGCAAATGTCTCCGGCAGACAAAAAACTAAATTACATGAGGAGCCATGACTATTGATTAAATATCCATGAATACATTTTTAACTGGTTAAATTCTTCATTCAGAATCAATGAAAGATCAATCATTAACGTCCTTTTTTTGTTTTGTTTTGTTTTGTTTTCCGTCCTCATGACCCGGTTTTCATTGGCTTGTTTGGTATCAAATCACCTTACTGGCTACAAAAATGCAGATAAAAGGTTTGGATATGAATTAAAATTGTACTCAGTACTCAACTATGATTTTAAAAGTAACTTAGTAGATTACATGGATTAATGAATATTACAAGTAAAAGTACAGGCTTGAAAATCTACTCATAAAAGTACTAGTACCCCAAAAAACTACTTAATTACAGTAATCTGAGTATTTGTAATTAATGACTTCCACCTCTGATACCAGAAACCACTCCCCAAGCGGGTCTTGAATCTGGGTATCCGGCGTGGTAGATGGATGTGCAAACTGACCAAAAGCCAATAGGGTAGCAAAATGGGTCCTATGAGGCATCAGGGAGGGATTTACCCAACATTCTACAGGCAACTATATGTTATAAGCAACTTATGTTAAGTTAGCAAAATATTCATACAATATAAATATTGTAAATATTCAAATGCCAGCAGTAGCAAGGCCTACTTCTTTAACTACCTCAGTCCCTCCCTTTACCGTCTTAAACCATAAACCATGTATATGTCAATGCATCCTGAAGATCTTCAGATAGCCTAACCAAACAGATCTACTGTACCTTTTACAGCCAACACATCAGTCATTGTTGGTGTATGAGCTACACCTTGATAGAAACACATGCTACTCCTTGGTCCAAGGACATCTAACAACACAGAAGTGGCAGACAGATTGATGATGAGGCCTCCTGCAAGTCCTTTTTTTTTCTTTTTTCCTCTTGTCCTGTCCAGCATCGAAGCAAGCAGAATGATGCTCTGTCTGCCATGTTGTGACGAGCAGATTTTGCTTTGCCAAGAGGAGCTTGAATGATAAGGCTCCCCTTGATATCCTAAGTTAAGCTTATTTTATTTTATTTTATTTTTGATGCTTGTTTGTAGATGAGCATTACATAATATTGCTGGACCTGAACCAATCACCCAAACCCATGCCCACTTGACCCATAAATATGCCATTCAAGACCCATATATGTATTCCCAGTTCAAACCCATGCCCACTTGGCCCATAAAATTTCTATGCAGGACCCATATGTGCATTCCCAGTTCAAACCCATGTCCACTTGGCCCATAAATATGCCATTCAAGACCCATATATGTGTTCCCAGATCAAACCCATGCCCACTTGGCCCATAAATATGTCATGCAAGACCCATATATGTGTTCCCAGTTCAAACCCATGCCCACTTGGCCCATAAAATTTCTATGCAGGACCCATATGTGCATTCCCAGTTCAAACCCATGTCCACTTGGCCCATAAATATGCCATTCAAGACCCATATATGTGTTCCCAGTTCAAACCCATGCCCACTTGGCCCATAAATATGCCATGCAAGACCCATATATGTGTTCCCAGATCAAACCCATGCCCACTTGGCCCATGCCTGTCCCTTATGGGGCCCATGTAATCAGCTCATATGGGCTTCCTATGTGGGACTCGTACTACAAAACCTACATGGGACCCGCTGATTTCACCCAGCCAAAGCCCATGCCCACACAGTACCCATGGAACCCGTAGTTAACCCAATTGGGCCCCACGTGTCATTGCTGGCTGGGTAATTACGAGCTCTACGAGGACGTGAACGCTTTTACAAGCTTGAATTTCATAACTACAGGAATTACGATGCTGCGTGAATGCTCCTTTAGCTGTGAGAACTTCTGTATTATTTATGCAGTGTTTAATGGAGTCACGAGCACAAGCATTTAAAGGTGTACAGACAACAAATCAGCACATTTTTAACCCCAAAATAGGGTGTTGCAGTAACATAGGTGAGAGAATTCAACCATTAGTATTGATTGCGTTGCGATGGGACCAGAAGTAGCAATACTCTGCTTCGCTTACCGGAAATAGGAAGTGTGATAAAAGGTCTATTACAGGTAAAATGAGACAAACACTGAAAAGACAGATAATCAGAGACAGACAGACAGCACTGAGATATATGTGACCCGTCACAGAAACCAGTGACACAAGTCAGCAGCACAACATTCGCGCAAAATGAGAAAGAAGCGTTTTTTTTTTTTTTTTTCAAAATTGGTGATTTTCGTTTTTGCAGAATCTGTTAGTTGAGATCACAAAGAAGCCTCTCCGTGTTTGAGATAGCAGTATTGGTATATTTAAAAGTGTACATTTTAAGTTTGAAATCGGCTTGTTTTTCTGGGATTCTATCTCGCAGTAGGGGTGTGTCATTGTCAGTTTGTATTTCCATACTGGAATCGGATACACCTGGCTACTTAGTATGCAGCGCCGGCTCTGTTGGATTCTTTAGCTGCGGAAAAAGTGGCAAATTATTGGACATTTAGAGGAAAACCGACAGTTACATCCATGAAGAAGACCCCGACAAAGAGAAAGTGTGCCCGAACAACTTATTTCATTGGAGGCAACGAGATCTGCAAGAATACTTTTCTGTTTCTTATGGGGTAAGTTTCCATAAACATCAAAGTTTGTCGTTTTGTGTTCATTCTAAGAACACGTACACGTTTTCTCATGTGTCTGTTGTTATTAGCTAGATCAGGACTGTCGTTTTAATTTAATTACTATGTAGCCAAGTCAACAGGGGGCGCTGCCGTGCATATTCATAGAAGGTATGCTTTGCCTTTAAATACAGAATTTCCTTTTAATGCGTGTAGTGCCTGAATTGTTTGGTGTGCAGGTGGTTGTTGGTCGCTGGAAGAACATGTCCTGGTAGGTCTCTTTTAATGGAAGTTATGACTTTGAGTAAGGTGATAACTTTGCAAACAGTTTGGGATAATGTCAGCTGTGTAATAATTTTTTTTTTTTTTTTCATTTAGTTGATTTTTTGATGTGTGTGTAAATGTCCAATGTTGATTAACGTGGGCTGGACGAGCAGTAGTTGCTGAATGGTTGGTACAAAATATTGCACGTGAGTTTACGACGAAATAAAATGGAATCAAATGACATGACATGAAATGATTAGCAGCACACTTTTTTTGTATCAAGACTAATTATTTTATTATTTTTTTTAGAAGTGTACTTTTAAATGTTCTCACATGGTTATGAGTCAGATGAACAGCGGATACTGAAACATTGTTGCGGTGTACTGTACGTGAGTTTATGATTTAACACAGTTTGTGTTGTGGGAAACGATCAGTCGCACTTTTTGTATGAATTAAGACAAAGGATTTTAAGAAGTAAAAATAGTATTTTCATTTTAGGATGTGAATTGCTGTACTCTTTGTGACGTTTGAAATCTGCCATACACAACAAAGGTATTTCGTTTTTATGAAATGCTGAGATAGCTAGCACATTTTAACATTTGCTGATTGTAATAAATGTAAGTGGATGAGGGTCTCTATTTTAAATTGTACTTATGATTTGATGTTAGTAGTTTGTATTCTCAGTATTATTTGTTTTGGTATAATAATTATAGTTTATTAATGTGATTTGTTTTATGGGTTGATTTATTGTATAATTTTGGTTCATTTATTGTTTTTTTTGTTTTTTTTTTCTTTTCTAGAGTTTTCTTTGTCCTGCAGGTGCTGTTGATCACTGTTTTCCCTACCTTTAGTTTTTTTTGGTTTATCTAACATTTTTAAGGGTTTTGTGAAACATCACGAGTAGTGTTGTTTTTTTTGTATTGTTTTGTTGGCCCAGTACTAGTCTATTGTAAGGTTGCCAACTGTCCCGAATTAGGCAGGACGTCCCGCATTTTGAGCCTAATTGATTTGTCCCGTACGGGACCTCACTTGTCCCGTTTTTTTACTACTGCGCTGATCTAACCACTGATACAACAGCAGTGCTGATCACGACACTTGAGAATGATCACCGACACGGCAACACACACACACACACACACACACACACACACACACACACACACACACACCTTACACCTGACCTATCATCATCACCCAATCACAGCCCCCCTCCTCTCACGCGCATCAGTATACGTTGTAAATGCGCCAATTCCTCCACACACACACAAAAAGTCGATAATCGATTTGGCATGTGGGTAAAACTGCAAATATGGATAAACCTGCAAAAAAGAAAAGACTGGGAAGTAAAAAATATATGGATTAAGCCCGTCAGCGGTGACTCAACAAAAGTCTTCTGTAGTTTATGTCGCAGGGAATTTTCAGTTGCCCATGGAGGTGAGAATGACTTGACTAAACATGCTTCCACAGAAATGCACAAGAAGGCCACACTAGCTAAAGGTGCAAGCAATATCTATGGATTCTTTCTTTGTTCTGCTGAACACAAAGGAAGATATTTGGAAGAATGTTTGTAATCAAACAGATCTTGGTCCCCATTGACTTCCATAGTTGGAAAAAATATATACTATGGAAGTCAATGGGGACCGAGATCTGTTTGATTACAAACATTCTTCCAAATATCTTCCTTTGTGTTCAGCAGAACAAAGAAACTCATACAGGTTTGGAACAACTTGAGGGTGAGTAAACGATGACAGAATTTTCATTTTTGGGTGAACTATTCCTTTAAATTAGCTATCATTATGATAAATGGCTAAAAATCATACACTGTATTTTCGCACAAAACCAGCCCACCTTTTGTCCCTCATTTCATAGTGACAAAGTTGGCAACCCTAGTCTATTGTGTTTTTTATTTTTGTTTGTTTTATTTTGTTTTACAGCTAGGCCATTACTTCTAGCTTGGGGTATAACTAAGGGGAGAGATACTCGCTCCCATTTATACAAGTGTGGTGTGGAAATGGTGTGTGGTTGAGTTTCTTGTGTATTGTATGTGGTGTACTGGAAATTGCATTTTATTTTTGTGGTTTCTTTTTAAGTGTTATAGTAATTCTGAATATAAAGTATATTCATTGATAATAAAGTATATTGTAATAAAGTATATTCATTGAATTGAATAGCCGTGCTGGGAAACCTTTAGGTCATCTGGGATCTCCTACCCAAATAAAATTGGAGTGGGGTAGTCAAGAACATTTTGAAATAAAAAAAATCTATTAGCCCCATTACAACTATAACGTGCTTTTAGATGGTAATGTTAGCATCTGCTATTAATTTGAATAACGCTTCAATTGCTTGAAGTGACTGGTGTGAATGACTTAGCCCACGTAAAGCTGCCTGTTAGCATTCTTGAATTGAATGTGATGCTAATAATTTTAGCCCCTGGTGGAGAAAGTGCTACGTAATATTCTTAACAAGAATTTACTAACGTAATAGTAAATGTATCAGATTAAATTCCTACTTAAGTAAAAGTATAAAGTATCCGTAGCCGTAAAATGTGCGTTAAGTCAAAAGTAAAAGTATGAAGAATCCTTTGACTCAAACCAGGTCTAACCACTAACTGAGGTCTAAACCAGGAAAGATAAATTAAAAGATAAATTACTGACATTTACAATGCACATTATCCTTTATTATTAATAGTATGCGGTCCATGCAGCTTTACAGAGGGGAGCTTTACAGGGGGTATGGCTTATCTAAATGAGATGTAAATGAGCCCTATTGTCACTCCCAGCAGGTGAGAACAGGCGAGAACTGCACAAGTTTTAGAGGCATTTTCTCTCTTTAGAGCTTTTTTGAGTGCCTACCTTCAAATGGCCACAACTTCTCCAAATATTATCAGATTTCCATGTGTTACACATCGTTGTAAAGCTTGGAGACTACACTTTCAGAATCTGTGAATAACTCAAAATGCCCCAGAACTGACTTGTGTCCCTACTTTCCGTGACAGGTCACATATAGTTAAGAGATAGACAGACATCACTGTCTGCAGAGGTTTTTCTGCACTCAAAGAGACACAAGTTCCAACAAGTGTTGTTTTACCAAGGGCAAAACATCTATGTGTGTCCCGTAATCTAGTGATTTAGTGACGTTAAACTTAAAATGGAGACATTCTCTTATCTCTAACTCATGAAGACAAACATCCCTTCAAACCACACAATCATAAAATTAAAAACGATAGAAAGCATTGCAAGAGCAAGGAAACAATATAAAATATAAAAACAAAAACATGAATAACAATAAAATGATCAAATGATCAAATTAATTACTGATGTAAATCAAATATTTGATAAATCAAATGACAACTACAGATGATTATAAGTGATTATGAAATTAAATAAAAAAAAACACCAAAGAATGGTTGCTTTTAAAGTAAAGCACAGGTTGTTATTGAAAACTCTTAGCTGCTTCATTCCCTTCTCTTAATCATAGGGGTGGGGGGTTTTGGGGTCTTCTTGGTAAAAAAATTATATTATTAATCATTAAGCTTAAATGAAAATATCACAGAGAGACTTGGTAACCACAGGTAAAACCATACATGGCTACTCATTACGACTGTCAAATGATATTATGCTATAGGTCTATAAAAACACCTAAACACAGGTAAAAACTATACACAATTATATATTCCCCTACCCACCTAATACATTTATTGCAATATAAATGGCTATAACATTTTCAATATAAATATTCCACATCTTCCACAAACCATGGTAATTTACTATGGTTTATTCATGGTAAAAGTTTGTGTGTTAACGTGATGATTTTGGGATTTAAAAGTCTTACCTTTCATGGCACCTTTCTCCTGTTTTCCTCATCAGTCTTGTTGGGAATACTGTTTCATCCGATTTAAAACTAGTTTAATCATCGAGTGATTTGTGGTGACCGGGAATAAACACAGCTCCTTTTAAGCTTTCGTTCCGTTATCCACTGGGCCGTGCTGCAAAGTTCAAAGTAAACTAATGAAACGCCTGAAAACAGAACTACTTGTTCTGTGTTTGTCGTTACTGACCGAGAAATCACCTCAGATGATTCAGTGACAGAGCGGTCTGAATGAATCCAAATCTTTTCAAATCGTTATGCAAGTGTGTTGGCCAATTCACAGAAAAGAATCAAGACATTGAATGATTAATTCACGAATGACTGATATTGCTGGTTTTGTTGACAGAAATACGGGACACACATAACAACTGAAAACGTTTCTCAGGTCAGTCGGAGGAGTGTGCATGGTACGAACAGCGCGTATATAGCCGTACAGCTGCATGCGCCACTGTGGTCACATTATCAAACCAAATTTAGCCGCACCGCCAAGAAAAGAGGAGGACGGAGATTGGGGTGTCACGGGCCAGATGAATATGATTGGCGGGCCGGATTTGGCCTGCGGGCCGCCAGTTGATGAGCACTGCCCTACGTTTTGCACAGTAATTTGGACTTAAGAAATTGGCGCTCGGTTTCAGTTTGAAAACTTATGAGCCTTCAGTTTCTCAAGATGATACAGAATGATACAGAATATACAGGACTGTGGAGCTGCTCTTCCATCGGGCCAAGTTTCATTCCGTGCCGTGCCGGCTTGGATATGGTTTAGTTTTCTACTATGGTGCTGCGATAACGGAGCTCTTTGCAATGTAATACAAACGAGTCACCTGGCAACGCAAGAGTTTACTAACAATGCAAAAAGTAAATGGTGACTGCGCTATGAAGGATGACAGATATTTCTTTTAACTGTATTATTCAATTGTGTTCACATCATTCAAATGATGGAGAAACTGGGAGCCAGGTAACACACAAGTGATCGATCCTGAGTGGAAATATCACTACCATGATCACTACACTCATTCTTGCAACACGGTAGTCGGTGTATGCAGAGAAATTTCTCATTTCTTTGTTTGAAGGGCTATCTGTCCCTTCCCCTTACCCCTACCCCTACCCCTACCCCTACCACTTGATTCAAAAGAGAATCAAGACACCCCTATCCTTCATGTGAACGTGCAAAACGAAGGGGTAGGGGAAAGGGGAAACAAAGGAGTAGGGGAAAGCTCGGGTGATCAACCTGTACTCTTCCCTTCTACATGCTCTTTAAAAGATCAGTTCTTCTCTGTCATACCACGTACCAGCATCAGTTGAGGGATGTGTCTCAGCCTGTTGTTTTACAACAGTTAAGTGATCTGACATTGGAGGATAGCCTTACGGACAAGAGTAAGATGAGATCACAAACAACGTGTGTGCCATTAGACTAATGAGTGTTTCAATTTCTCATTGTTAGAAGAGTTGTCACACCTGGAAAATTCACACATCTGGTTTACAATTGCTTACTACATTCTTCCCTTCAATGCACCAGGAAGAATTCCCTTATTCCCTTTAGATTTCACATTAAGATCAAACTGATAGAATCAGTACTGATGTATACAGTCAAATGCCTTGAACTATAATGTTAGTAAGAATAATTTCTGTAGTGACATACAGTGCTCATGAACAGCAGATTGTTGGTTTGTTGTCCCAGGAATAATCAGCTACCTTAAAGACATATCTGTAAGGATTTGATATTGTCAGAGGTTCAAAATTGAGCATTTGGCACAAGTTTCACCCTGTAAACTGGAATTTACAAAAGTCATTGTAAAAAAAATCTATTCTTTAACAGCTCATATTGCCTATTTTTTCCTTTTTACACTTTTGACATTTGCAACATTAAGGCATTCTATGCTCTTGTACTCTAAACAAGTTGTCTGCCAGGTTTATCATTTAGGATAATAAAATTGTAAGTGAGGGGGCCCCATTCAGAAATGATCCAATGCATTTCCCAAAAGCATTGTTAGCCAAGTATGGTCATAAGTTCCTTCGTTATCAACATAGTTCAATGAGTCTGTGTTTGTCAAACCATAGCTCCATAGTGCATGTGTGGACATGCTTTAGTACTCTAGATGAGGCTTATGATTGAATCTGGAAATAAAGACTGAGAAAAATGAGAATTAATCCTCAAATGCCATGTCCATAATTTATGTGGCATTAATTTGATCTCAAACGGATTAAAAAAAAAGTTATTGCTCAACTACCGACAATGACATCATTAACTAATGTGGTTGAACTACAAATTTGTTTCGGGAAACAGTCGTAACTTGCTAGTTGATTTCTTTGATGAAGCTTCGTACTTTGGTAGTTAAGCAGCGAGTTACATTATTGTATGGGAAACATAGCCCAGATTGTTGAATGGCAGGACTGTCTCTCACCAAATTACACAAATGTCTCTTTAAACATTTCTACAAATTTATAAAACTGATCCTAAATTAAGTAAAAAACAAACAAACACTGGTTCACTGAGATCAGCCCCCAACAACGATCCATTGAAATTTTGAAACATATGTGATGTAACAAAGCCTTGTTTACTGAAATCACATGCTTTTGCAGTTTGATATGTGCTGCTGACCACTGTTTCAAAACAAACAAGTCGCAAAGGTTTCACAGTTTCAAAAAGCAGTGCTTCGAAAGTGCCCATCACTAGTGCCAGGGCTGCCAACTCTCAGGCGTTTACTAACACTGTTCTCATGCTCTCACAGCACACAATCATATTCTCACACAGTGAAAAATCATGAAGCAAAGAGACTGACACCGACAGACAAGACAGAGCTGGTTACTTTGATATAAAAAAAGTCTCAGCTTTCAAATTCTGTCAGTTTTATTACAAAATTAAAACAATAAATACTGTTTTGCTGTCCTTAAATGTAAAGTGACAGATCAAGCGGAGTGTGAGCCGATCATCTCTTCCTCTTTGCTACTAAAAACGAATGAACATCAGAAGATATGTTGAAAGATACAGTACAACTTACTGAAATGTATCATGTAATTGCTTAACCAGTGTTTCAACCATGGAAAGAGGTCAATAATACAATAATAACAAAATCAAAATAACAAAACTACTTGGGTTTCTCAACTTCACAAGTAAAATGACTGTTTAAGTCTAGATCAATGTGAATAAATACATTATACTTTCAAATCTATACAGTATATGTCAGCATTTTATGAAGTAGTATTTACTAACCATGAATAATGATGATGTAAATGTTTCTTGTTCCTCCACTGAACTTGAACGGTCTTGAGCAGAAGTTATTCTGAAACTCCTTTCAATTCTATATTTACATAAAAGATTGCGCAGGAAGGAATTTTCTCCCGAACTTAAACATGTTATAACAGATCTTTCTCTCAAAAAACTTTCTCTCTTTCTCTCGTGACATAAGAGTGAAACTATGTGGAGAATCACTGTCTGTCATCAAAACACCCTCACATTACATATCTGATATTACAGGTAAAAAGAAGCAAACACTTAAAAGACAGAAAAACGGAGACAGACAGACTTATTAATATACAAAAAGCATCTTGTGTTTTTTTTTTTTTTCCTAGGGCACATTTATAAAAGTTACTTAAATATCCTAATTGAACTAAAGCCTAATCCTGAGTCTAAGCCCTGTCTGTGAAACCAGGCCTAGATTACAGCATGTGCATTCTGATATTATTTCTTTCCAAGCACATTTTACCAATGCAAAACCACATCAGTCTTATAATAAATTAACATGGGCTGATCCCTGTTGACCCAATCAGCATTTCTCGTCCAATGGTCACAGTTTAATTTTGGGCATGGGCATTTAATAATGACTTTTCAGTGTGAGTTAAATCTCTTTTTTGCCCCATTTTATCTGTGAAAGAATACCTGCTTAATTATGCACACCTAAATAAAAGGTGTTTTTCACTTTAAGCCTTTGTTAACAATTATATATCACTTATAAATTATCAAATACAAAATTACTGGTAATTATTAAGATTGATTTGGTTTGGAATTGATCACATGTGCTTGAGAAAAAATGATGATCAGACTATAGGACTTACGATAAATGAGCAATATTGTAATAAATATGCACACACTGTAGGTGTACTGCATGCAAATATAACAAAGGGATATAAACAACTGAATATTCAGGGGTGCAAACTTGTCACCTATTTGACAAGTTTTGAATCCAGAATAGGTCATTTGCGTTATTCGTGTAGAGTTTTTCAAATTGTGACTAGTAAGTAGTAAAAGTAGTATTGACTAGGTAACTGCTGAAATTCACTTTCAAATCCTCCTGTGAGTATATTTGTGTTTTTTGCAGTTAATGACAGTATGTAAGAAGCATTGGCCAATCAGAGGTGTTTAAGTTAGATTTATTGATTATAACAGGAGTTTAAGTAAGTGAGCTCAGTCATTCATGACAAACTGAAAGTGGCTTCAGTGATTTTTAAAAGGTGCCCTCGAATGAAAAATTGAATTTATCTTGGCATAGTTGAATAACAAGAGTTCAGTACATGGAAATGACATACAGTGAGTCTCAAACTCCATTGTTTCCTCCTTCTTATGTAAATCTCATTTGTTTAAACAACCTCCGAAGAACAGGCGAATCTCAACATAACACCGACTGTTACGTAACAGTTGGGATCATTAATATGTACGCCCCCAATATTTGCATATGCCAGCCCATGATCAAGGCATTAGACAAGCCAGTATTAACGTCTGGATGTGCACAGCTGAATCATCAGACTAGGTAAGCAAGCAAGAACAATAGCGAAAAATGGCAGATGGAGCAATAATAACTGACACGATCCATGATAACATGATATTTTTAGTGATATTTGTAAATTGTCTTTCTAAATGTTTCGTTAGCATGTTGCTAATGTACTGTTAAATGCTCACAAGCAGAAACGGTTGCAGTGGGCCCAGACATACATGAAGACTCATTTTCAAACAGTCTTGTTTACTGATGAGTGTCGTGCAACCCTGGATGGTCCGGGTTTTTTTTCCTTCGAATAAATTCCAATCTGTGTCAGATATGAGCAAAAAAAAGAAATAAAATTACCAAAGGAGGCCGCTATACCATACAGTAAGATGGATTCAATGCAGGAATGATAAAATAGCAACATAACCTGCTGAGCGACTCCAAAAAGTCTGAGCCTTCGTAAAAGTACATTTTTTTTTTTTGTTGCACCTTTCAACAGATTATCCACATGCCCTTCCCATGAAAGTTTTCCTTATGTGTAATTTATAAGTTAATAGCTTAAAAATCAATTAAATTTAACCTTTAATATTATGATGTAGCAGCTGTGGTTCCCTGTATAGTTAACAGCATTAGTTGAGAGATATATTTTTTTTGAGGAAATGTCATGAACTGCACCTGATAGGCAAATTAATCAATATTGAATCGAAGGCAATCAAATTGCAAGTTTCTGAATTGAAATCGAATCCAACTGTGAAATTTGTATCAATGCCCAACCACACTGTCAATAAATGTTTGGGCTTTTTTTTTTTTATTTGAAGCTAATGTTTTTTCCCCATTTATTTTCTTGTCAGAGTGCACAATAATATGGAAGCTCGTTTCTGCGACAAAAAAAAAAAAAAAAAAGCCAATAAAAAAAAGCCAATAAAAAAAAAAAGATGAATTGCGACTTTTTATCTCAGAATTCGGACTTTTTAACTCGCAATTGCGTGTTATAAAGTCAGAATTCTGAGATATAAAGTCGCAACTTTCTCCAATGGCAAGAGATACGGATCCTCTCATCTCCCTATAATACAATCTCTGGTTTAGTTCCCTACACAGACTGCATGATCTTTGTGCAGGGAGTGTCTGTTTTGTATCATTTTACAAGAACATTTTCACTCTAAACCATTTGAAAGGATTGTTGTTTGTGTTTTTATGTGAACTCTTTCTAATCCCTTTCCAAAGAGTAATAGATACTCCTCCCACTCGTTCCTTTTCTCAAATTCTAATTGGTAACACCTGCTGCATTCATTCAAAACATCATTTAAGTATTCAAATTTTAGATGTTTACTAGGATCCTTTTATTATCTATTGAATCCTACAATAATATTTAAAATATCAGTAAACTTTATATAAAATCATAATATATTGGGTACTTTCAATTGGGCGGTGGCTGTCCCAAACTCTAACCCCTAAATTTCAACTTGTGAAAATAAGAAAATTATTTTCCACTGTTTTTAAAATTATATTTGATTTTTTTTTTTTTTCAAAGTGAAGCTAAAAAAATATTTTTAAATCATGAAACTTTATGTAAAATAAATAAATAAATAAAAAAAATCCCACATTACCGAAACAGTGTTTTAGTCATTGTCTGAGACTGATTTTAACACACTTATACATTTTTGATGAGGAAATATTCCTGTCCCTCCCTCTCATAGCCTCTCTTTCATAGTAGATAAGATCTATAATTTTGAGCTAAATGTGTTCAAAGTTTTTTTGGGTGTCATTCCATAAAATTTAGTTTTTATGTGTAGCCTACAACTGTTCAGGGCAGCGTTTCCCAAAAGTATCGTAAGCTTAAGTTGATCGTAGCTCCATTGAAATCAATGGCGCTACGATCAACTTAGGCTTACGATGCTTTTGGGAAACGCTACCCAGAATTGTGCTAGCTAACATGTGCTGATTAGCATCTTTCAACTAGGCACAAACGTACCTAAAATTGACAGTACCGAAACATGTGGTGAAGTTTCGGTTGTGACATCATTGTTGTTGTTTTGTTTTTTGGGATGTTATTCAAAAAATTTAGTGTGTATAATTTGATTCTTATTTTTAAAAACAAAAAATGACATAACCAAAATATGTATATTGTGATTATATTGTTACTGTTATCGTTATTAGAATTAAAATATGTTTTATCTTGAAATAAGATCTTGGTCATGTCACCCACCTCAAAAAGACACAACATGAACTCTGCTTTAAGTCATTATTAACATTGTAAAAATGTGTAGCTATTTGCATTTGAATACTATAATATCTGGTATAAATGGTCACTGCACCCAAACAGTTTTCCCCATCAGTATGTGAACAGGACTTTTATTTTGGTCTAGTTGTGTGACGTCACACAGCTGCGCCTCGCTCCTGCATCTGTTGTGATTCTGCTGAAGAAAGGTTTGTTTTTAAGCATTTAACGTGTTTAGATCATTGCAAACTGTTCAGTCACTTTAATCACGTTCACAAGCCATGTATAATAAATTACCCGTTCTTGCAATGCTTCATTTAACATTAACGAGCGTCATATTTTGTGGAGTAAACAGCATCCACAGAAAAGTAAGGTCTCATTTCGCTCTCTGTGACCTGAACCCGTTTATCTTAAACACGAATCCAGCTACTGGAAAGAAGCGATGAGAGAAACTGTTTGTTGAAACTACGAGTCAGTTGAATCAATCATTTGGTTTGGTAAAATGATTCAGTGTTCGAATGGCGTCACCTGCTGGTCAAACAGTGTAAATGAACGAGAACAAACACAACATTTACAAACCAACTGCTAATGTGTTCACGAAAGTGTAATCTGTTAAATGTGATGTACGAATAAATAAATGTGAAATATAAACCATAAAAAGGAACTTAATGTATTATTTATATATGTTTTTTTTTTAATCAAGTGATTTAAGTTCATTAACTCTCACTGACTGACAATGTGCTGAACTAGAGCTGAATGAGACGCACCCAGACATTTAACTTTCATTTATTTTCCTCTGTTTATTCTCATCTTAAACAGAACACAGAAAAACTCCTGGTGAAGATCCACATGATTATAAAGATGATGTTTATTAAAGAGGAGAGTGAAGACATGAAGATTGAAGAAACATTCAGAGTCAAACATGAAGAAACTGAGGAACAAACAAAGATGGAGTTTATTAAAGAGGAGATCGAAGATGTGAAGATTGAAGAAACATTCAGAGTCAAACATGAAGAAACTGAGGAACAAACAGGTTGGTTTCATTCTCAAAGCTGAACTCTGTCATGACTTGCCAACTAACAGATAGTGACTAACATTAGTCAGTGCACCACTGTCTCATCAAAAAATAAATAACTAAATAAATAAAAATCTAGCGTATACTCGACTGACTCTGAGGCACCTCTAGTTCTGAAGCAAACAAGGAAACGTAAACGGCATCATCCTGAAGGATTTGCTCCGCTCCAAAGTAAACAAATGTTCAGTTTTACTATCATTTTCTCTTCCTCAAATTTAGTTCAATCAGGATTTCGACCTTGGAAAGAGCTTGTATAAAACATCTTAAGAGCAATAATGTCGCTTAATTTACCTCAGAAAAGCCATTCAATACTCAAACTCGTTAGTCAGCTAGAAAAATAATGGTAACACTTAAGGCTCATTTGTTAATGTAACTAACCATGATAAATACATTTGTACACAATATTTGCAAAAATGCTTTTCTTTAGTATTTTTGTCTCTAGATGCTTTTACTAGATAAATAAAATGACATAAAATGAATTGAGTTTGCTTTAAACAAGCTAAATTTATCTGCCTGTAGGGTAAGAAAAATAATCTTATTCCTGTTTGAAATTTTGTTTCTGTCCCAAAAGATTATTTATTTTTTATAAACTGCCAACTTGATGGTTTTTGAGAATTTGTCCTAAATCAAGTAAAGTGATCAATATTATGAAGGCTTCTCAGATTACATGTCACGCCTCTTTCAGTAGCTTAGTGGGTATAAGTTGGTTTTGATCATTTACATGTATAAATGTTTGGATGTCTGTTGCTTTGTGCCATTGAAGTGGGGTTAACTTTGTCTTAAATTTGTCTTTTTTAGACCTGACGTCGCTGAAAGAGGAGAATGAAGTACTGAAAGAAGAGAAAGATCAATATAACAATCATCATGATTTCACAACTGGAGAAAGATCTTGTAGTTGCTCACAGACTGAAAGCACTTCCTCACGAAAAATGACTCAAAAGAAGGGGACTAGAAGTCCTTTAATCTGCCAACAGTGTGGAAACAGATATACTCAAAAAGAAACCTTATTCACGCACACGGAAATCTACACTGAGAAGCTCTACACGTGCCCTCGGTGTGGAAAGAGCTTCAATCGTAAAGGACACCTTGAAGACCACATGAGAGTTCACACTGGAGAGAAGCCTTTCATCTGCCAGCAGTGTGGAAAGAACTTCACCCGAAGAGGAAGCCTTAAACGACACCTGAGGATTCACACCGAAGAGAAACCTTACTCCTGTCCTCAGTGTGGAAAGAGATTCATTCAGAGAGGACACTTTAAAGACCACTTGAGAATTCACTCTGGAGAGAAGCCGGAAAGAGTTTCAGAGATAAAGAAAGCCTTGAGTACCACATGAGTACTGGTATTTCCTAGTATACACTCTGATTCTGTTGAATTAATAGGAAATTGAGATGATTTAACAGAAAACACTGCCTAACGAGACACTGTTTTTACATCTGAAGTCTCGCTGTACATTCTTACAGTGCCTTAACGTTTAAATGGTTATTTGTTGAATGTGATTCAAATAAAGACTGCGAAGAGATTAAAAGAGTGGCTTTTTGATTGTTTTTATTTTATTTACAACACAACACAATCCAAATATACACAATAAAAGGACAAAAAGGCACATTATTGAGCACACTGATCTAAAGACAGAGACTTAAACAGTTATAACACATTTGTGCCATTCCTGAAACAGTTCCTGTTCAACATACCTGTCATTACTGAGGTGTTTGATTTTTCATTTTACCAAGTTCATGACGAAGCTTGCTGATGTTAGTACAGCGCTCTCAGAGAAAAACAGTTTGAAGAGACTCGTGTCTTCAAACACGCTGATATTGGGAGATATAGGACTGCATCTAATTGTGATTTTTCTGGTTAAAATTGTGATTTAAAATTCACAAAAATATAAACACCAGTTTTGTTGTAGGGCTGCATAAAATAATAATTTGACTTCACTAGAAAAGCGTACACTAGAAAAATATATGGATTGTCATGTTTAATTCAAATGTGTTCATATTTTTACCCAAAATAGGGTGGTGTGAGCATTGAGCACTAAAAACACCTTGTGTATGTTTCATTAATACTGGAAGCCAGAGGGCGCCCTCGTGCAGAAAGTCTAGATATGCCTCACAGAAGTAATGTGACTCATGATGTTCCAGAAAATCCCTAATACAGCTTTTGTTGTTGCTCTAAAAAGATAGAAATGATAGAAACGAATTATAAGAATAAAGTATATTTATGATGCAATGCTAATCGACATTGCATTAATTTATATAGAATAATATGCTGTCTAGTGTCCCATTTACTCTATGAAACATTATTGTTTCGTACATTATAAACATCTACATTTGAGCAGATATCCACAAATATCTTAACATTCTAATTAAGTCAAGTCATCTTTCTTTATATAGCGCTTTTTACAATGCAGATTGTGTCAAAGCAGCTTTACATTGATAACTGGTACATAATTTTGGCTGCACAGCAGCTCTTAAATAATAGTGTCAATTCAGGCAGATCAAAGCACGGTTGAATAAATGTCAAGAATACTGTTGAATATCAAATGTCAAGTCAAATGTCAAGTGTCCCCAACTAAGCAAGCCAAAGGCGACAGCGGCAAGGAACCCAAACTCCAACAGGTGACATCAGGTGGCAAACAGGTGTTAAAATGGAGAAAAAACCTTGTTTATCGAGGTGATCGGGGCATTTAGAGGTTAGCATGGCTCATGTGAATGATTAGCGTGTCAAAGGCTGCGCTGCACGTGAGTGTGGTCACATTTAAAATAATGAGGTCAGACGGCGAACACTGTACCTCTTGTTAGTTTCATACAGATAACACAAACAGAGAATATTTGTTTTTAATATGAAAGTAGACATCTCTCTCATGCCTGTGTGGCAAGTATTCTGAGTTACAGTATTTTCTGATGTGATTCAGAATGGAGACGGCAGAAGCCTTGGTTTGTGAGTGGCCTCAGATTTGGTGAAAGATCTATTAACTGTCTGTCATTTTTCTTTTTTTAGCTTTTGCACTTTTTTTTTTTTTTTTTTGCACTTCCATTTGTAGAAACTGAATAAGCTCAGGCACTTTCCATTCACCTGAAGAGTATAGGCTAAAGCAATGTCCTCTGGCATCAGAAGGATTTGGATACGTGGAACAACCAGTGAGAATTCACATTCATCATATAAACTTCTCAGTTCCATTATGTCTGATGATCTCTTTACATGAGTCAAATTAAGCAGTTTAGACATGTGAGCACTGAAAACAATATTCTTCCTTCCCAATCTGTTCTGTAACAATGATGGCTGTCCGTCACAGTGAGCCCTGATACTGCATTGGCCGCTTCATCAGCTGAGTATGTTTTTAAATAAGCAAATTTCTCTTTCTTACACAGCGCTTCATTTGAATCAACCATGGCTTCATGCTGTCTCCAAAACTCTTACTATTTGCTTATTTCTCCTGTAAACTTGTCAAAAACTGATTCGGGTATCTCAGACATCCCAACCTGCAAAAAGTCATTTCAGGGAGGTATCCCAAATCCCCTCGTTGGTTGTTCTCTGCCAATGGGGTTCATTCTCGTGTTACGCAGCACGGTTGAGCTTCAGCAAGAGCTAATGTGTTCTCGTAACATGAGAATTAACCTCATCGATTCTTGTTTAAATATTAAGTGTATAAGAATTCAGTATGTATGTAAAATTATCATGTCACATATAACACATTTTATTTAATGTGACAGACAAAAACAGTAACACCAGTGACACAATGAATCTCCAGTGACGTATACATAAGACCAAAGATCCTTATTCTTCAACTATAATTAACTAGATGAGACTAAATTTTTACATTTGGTACACAATCAAAGACTTATCATTGACACTTAGTGAAAACAGTCAGTAAAGGTCATAGAAAACATTTTAAAAATGTCTGTAAAATATGCTGTCTGTAAAGTCGCTGCACTGAATTTAGCCACATACCCTCAATTTAGCCATATCTGCCCAAAGGAGGATTAACATGAGAAAGAAAAGTTAGAATCATGTAATCTTAGTGTTATTTTATGCAAAAGAACTAAATGAATAGCTTTAAATAAAGTTTAACTATAAACGGGTAACACCAGTGACAGTTTTCATGAAAAATGCATTTTACAAAATGGCTGCTGCAAGGTATCAATCCACATGTTGTCAGTCATGATATATTCACTAAATCAAGTAGTTTAATCAATTTGTGTTCTAGTTTTTTATAATTCCCTAATAATAAAGTAGGTCATACCAGTGAGTTCAACTAAAAGCTTCACATGAAATTATGATTTTCTAATTAAAATTTTTGATAACTGAAAAGAGAGAGAGGACTTTCCATGAGCCTTTCTTCATTGATCTTCAGGAAATATGAAAAGGGAAGTCAAGTGATGTCATCAGTGTGGTTTTTATTTTAAAATAAGAGATTTTTGTTTAATGGTAACACCAGTGACAACACCAGGGGACCACTACTTTCAGTATATATTTTATTATATTTATTTGGCTTTTTAAAAAAATGTAATTTACATCATGTATTTGATAGTTATGTATACATTGTATTTTAAATAGTAGAATGACAGCTTGGTGCATCCTGGGCTTTAGGGAGGAGACCTAATAGTAGAAGACCAAAGAGTCTAATTCTCATCTGTTGCCACTTGACAGATTTTAAAGTGGAAACCTAATAGAAACAAATAAAAAACATGGTTAATTATCACAAAATGTTTTCACTCTGCGTGTGAGCTGCAAATGGGTCACCAACAGAAATACATCATTAACTAGGCTTTATCATTATTATCGTGGGAAGACTAATTCTTATCGTAGGGAGATTTTTTACCGGTATATCACTAAGGATATAGAAAAGACCTATAGGACATGTTCCTTACAGTATTCCTGTCCATTTTTGGTGGTTTCAAGCCAATATGCATAGTAATTGTCTTTCTTTTGGAGCATTTCTTTGCTCTTGCTGTGCTCCAGCCAGAACTGGTTTGGTAGCTCTAGGAGTCCATGGCCATTCACACCTTGGATTTAGGCATGGAGGGCTGAGGTGAACAAAGGCAATTCGTGATAAGATTAGCCTGTGATAAGGATGTCTGTTGTGAAGCTCTGGTGCCATCATGTTTGCTGTTCACTACCCTGAACACCTCTTAAAATAAGATGTTTGTTATACCATTTAAAATAATTAGTACATTTTATTTGTTCTCATGCTCTTATACATTTTGTTGGCACACATTAATTTTTAATAGCAAATGTAAGTGAAATGCTCACACTGTCAAGCCCTGCGGGTCCCCCTGGGTTGAATTCATGGGGGTCTCCCAAAAGCTGGAGCTCACTAGAAACGTCACAACCTTTCTTCTCTCTAGGAATGGCCCTGGTTGGTGTGTTGGGGCCTCATACCTAGAATTTGCTTGGGGCCTCCAAATCACTAAGTCCACCCCTACTTTTAATTATTCTGAACTTGTTGACAATAAAAGAGAGCAAAGGACTGGTGTTTGTCTAGTGTTTTAAAGGTGCTAAAGAGGTGCTGTTTTATACATTTTTGCAATATTACTTGAAACTGTCTTTACTAACTGATAAAAGACTATTTGTTAGGTGCACTGAAAGTAATAATATTAATATACATCATCTGTGCACGAGGTAGGGCCTTAAAAACATCAGCCAATCGTTTACGCGATTGTCAATCACTGCCGTGACGGTCCTTGTGAGAGATGTGCGCGGATTGGCCCTCTGGCTTGTCAATCACTGCCGTGACGTTCCTTGTGAGAGACGAGCGCGGCTGCGCGCTCCAGTAACTTTCCACACTCCACAGGCACCGCATGCAGTGTTTTTGTCAGGAGACAGGAGTAACAACTGCAGATTATGAGTTACCTGCGGTGAGTCCGACATAATGAATCCACTAACACGACACAGCGAATGCCGGTGGTAAACACTCGTGTTCCAATACTCGTGCACGAGTTTTGGGAGGCGTTCCCTCGAAATGAGCTGTGAAGGAGGGGGGTTGTTCTTACGCATGCGCTCATTTCAAAAACTCAGTAACAGTCTTTGGATTCTCAGTCGACGAAAAAATCCTCTCTATCACCTTTAAATAGACACGCAAGAGGTTGTACATTCCCAACAGATATTTAACATATCTTGTTTATTCTCCTTTTGTGTGTTTCACAGTTCAGCAGACACTGAAGAAAAGGGTGTATGTTTTTAAGGAAAATGGGGTGGTGCCAATATGTGGAATGTGACGTTGGTTCCCAGCGTTTACTATGGGCATCTGTGTTGCCAGATTGGCTGGGTTCCTGCCCAATTGGACGGTTTTGAATTTGTTTTGGGTCAGTTTGATGGGTTTCAAACATCTAAATTTCATAGGCTAATTGGTTAAAGGTGGGGTATGTAGATTTTCAAAAACACTGTTTGGAAGTTAGTCGGGCCGACACCAACAAACGTGTAACCAATCAGCATTAGGGAGTGTATGACGGTCGAGGAGAGAGAACAAGTAAGAGGGAGATTTTTTTTTAAAAATGCAGAAAGAGAAATGAGGCGCAATACAAAAGAGCTCAAAAGAATATCACTGGAATGAAGGTTTATGACTGGAACCACGTTTATATTAGAAAAGCTTTCCAGCGCTGGAGAGAGCTAAGTGGGAAGGCCTGAAAACAGACGTGGAGGCTGCTTTGTTTCTGCTCCACACATGAGTAACACTGGGTTTGAGTGTCATTGATTGTCTCGAGCTGCTGTCCTGTTTGTATTTACTCTTGTATACTGTACGTTTAGTCTGGCTATCACCAGACCAAGCTCAATTTAAAATTGAACATTGGTCTGGGGAGTTTGCTATGTATTTCCCACTGCACAAGAGGCGTGATCAACGAGCATTAGTCACGCAATTGGATAGTCCTTCAACCAATCAGATCAACGATCCCGGTGACGTACTTTGCAGAGCAATGCGAAAACTCCAGACAGGTTTACCGTGTGTCTCAATCAGCTCCCTAATTCAGTAGTCAGGGCACTGATCAGGGAATCAGCCACATTCACTTGCATGATAAACTGATTCACGACCTAGGGAACTAGGGAGCTGATTGAGACGCAGGGTTAGTTTGTATTGGTTTGTAGCATTGATCCGCGGTTTGCAGAAGCAGCAATGGCATCGAGCGATTTTTGCAGGTTGTGCAAAAAAACATGAAAGTGATCGGTATTTACACCCACTCGAGCGATTTGTTTGCTAACTAAAGAAGTCATTCAGCATCGTCGAGAGTTTAAAAGGCGACTCTGATACTGTTCTGGTTCAGTGTAAATGAACGCGGAATATAGCCGCCCTAAACTACGTCATTGTCATGACAACCAAAAAGAATTCCAGTCAGCTCAGGGGGCACGAGATTCAAGAAGCAGGAGACGAAACATATAGAGCAAATAATAAACATATTGTCTACCATCAAGGGGCATTGAAGTAAAAGAGTCCTGTACTCACATCGTGAAGCAAACCACCAAAATAACAGCAGAGAATCGTTGTGTGTCATCAATCGCCATTTGTAATCTTCCTATGAAGAGACTGTCAGATCAACGCTCTGCTACATTTCTCTCAGATAAGGTAAATGCTTAACACAATCGGCGTCACTTTGATTGTGCATTGTTATTTTGGAGTGACGGTCGTGCGACGGGTAGTTCAGATAGAGTTTGAAAGCTGCTTGCCGTCGCTTCTCTATCGTCATCGTGTTATACTGCGAGCAAGGTGGATAAGCCAGTCTGTGATTGGTTCCCGCAAAAGTGTAACAGCGCAGCAGAAATGAATGCACGGGTTTCCAGACTGAGTTGCCGAGCGAAATCAAATCGCCGGCAGATCAGGCTGGGTTTACCCAGACTATTGTACGTTCATTTTTTATGCTTAAATATAAGTTACACAGTAAAAAGTGGGAGAGTGAGAGTAGAGAGTGATGCTGTAGTTCTGTCTGAAGTTAAAGTGTAACACGAAGATAAGGGCATTATTGTTGTAAATTTTTTGTTGTATTATTGTACGATAGCCTATGTATTGATGAATGTGTAAGGATGGATTTCCCCAAGACTGAATTCAAGAATCCTAACCTGTAATAAAACTCACTAATCTGAAGAGGAGATCTACGAGAGAGCACAGGACAACATCTGGCCCAATCCTATCCTTATCTTATTAACTTATCTCAGTCAGTCATGCAAATCTCACAAATCTACTGTCTTAACTGTTTTATGTGAAGTCAATATAAATACTTGTGGTGCGACTGGTAAGATGGTTTCACTCCCACATAAATAGAACAGGCAAGAATAAAGATAACAAAACCTGTTCTTCTGGTGCTGGAGACGCCCCAATAAAGATCTTTGATAACGATTTGCTTTCATACCCCAAACCAGGTGTGACACGTTGGGCACGAGAAAAGGTCCAACAAAAACTGCATAAATATTTGGGTGCTAAATGTTTACAGACCTTTTGTTAGATTTGGGGTATTTAAAGGTATTTGGCAAACCACTCAAGGAAGCATTGTAAGCAGAACTTCCCACACAGTTGCTGTGAATACCTTATGGGGGTTACATGTAAATAGGTCAGTACTGAAGCATATGAAGCACTATTTACTTGCCGTGAGTAATGAAGACATTCATAGGCTTCTTATACAAGCCTCTGAACTGCCATCTCAAGACAAAGCTCTGAAATTCATCTCAAAAACAAGGGAAACCAGTTTTTCAAGAGACATGAGAAAAACAAATGGGGGAAATGTCAGTCTGTCATAAAAATTCCTACATCTTATTTTATGTAAGCAGTAGATGGATTGGGACAGATTTACTTATTAGCAGACACTTTTCAGTCAGCAAACCTATTGCCAGGTTTGCTGACTCTTTGAAACATTTTTTTAATACTATGTTTTGAACTGTGTTTTATATTTTATGCTGATCAGTTACTTTAATTGATGTTTAATTCTTCCTGGTAAACAAATGTTATTCTTGATTTATTCTGTATTGTTCTTAAATCATTATTTCTAGTAAAGTGGAGTCTGGCGTTAACGCAAATCTGTGTTCAGGATAGATCATACTGACATCTCGATGAATGGAGCATGTGGCACATCACTGCCTTAGAAAGTTGTAGTTTTTGTGAATATACAAAAATTACACTTTTTGTTATGGGCAAGCATAACTGATAAGTAAATATTCACCCTGATCAGAACTGACATGTTTGTGTTCGTAAGACTACGACTGGCCGGAGTAAGTTCTCTATGCGACACCAGGTCCCTAATTAACGAATAATTAAATAATGGATATGCAGAATAATTTAAGATCTAAATTAAATCACAACTGTAATGACTGAGACAAATCAGACACAATTATTTGTTAGTTCACCAATAGTTTTAAACTCACTCTATCAAAGCTCTGTGAACCCATCCCCCTAAAACTGCAACTAGCATCCCAAACTAGCTAAACTACAGGAAGAACTAGGTGTCCTGTTACAGATACTTGGACATTTTACGATCAGGAAGAATTTTGCAGAGACCAGTGACTCATTCTTTCTGAGAAGGACAAATAAACTCTCTTAATCCTATGTATTCTCTATATAACCACTTGGGAAATGTATAAACATGTATCCAAGTTTCCCATCTCATGACTTTTCTTTCATGGGCTTTATTCTATGTATTCATTTTCTCTTTTGAACTAGTTTGCTATTAATATTCCAGAGCTGCAATGTATAGTTAACTGGAATCACATGGGTAGCCTCTCTAGGCCCGGCCTGCAAGGCCTGCCGCCCTCGGCCTACAAACTAGCCATGTGCTCATCATCCAACAGGAAAAGACTGGCAACAACTTCGGACTGAATCCTCAAGATCTCTCCTCAGATGGTAGATCCGATGCTCCTCAGCTTAAGGGCATCTTGCAAGTATCGTACATTTTAACACTAAACAGCGATTTAGTATTAATTTGTAAGACTTACCTTTGCTATTGCTGAAGAAACTGATGATTCCTTTCCAGATTGTCTTTGACGTTTCCTATAAGCTCTAGTAACAGTACCTCTTCCGGTTCAACCCTATCATTACTCATTCTTACCTACAGTTCGTATGTGTGTGACCTTTGTGTATGTTATGTTATGTGTTTGTTAGTTTAGTTATGTGTTTGTGAGTTAGTTAATAAAGATTGTGCACAATACATGTTTGGTTCTGACTCCGTCTGCTAATAAACTGCCTCTTAAATGATTTAGACCCCGACTAGGTGCTCTGAGTAGTACGGTAAGAATGTTATTTTTCCATAACTTGGAAATTGACATTTCTTAGAATTAATAAACAATCAACACTGAGCGTTCACTGGACAAACAGGGAAACTGATTGTAATATTAATCTTAATGCAGCTACGTCCAGTTAATCTGATTAACGGATTTACATATTCATAATTAATCATAATTAATAATCATAATGAGTTATGAATAATTATTAACATTTCCCCTTTGAGTTAATTCGCTAAACAACTAATCTCATGATAAGCTGTTACATCAGAAACATCATAAATTAAATTTGTAGTCTGACTAAATTATTCATGCGCCAGAAAAGACATACACACAGAATACCTTCAACCAGGCCGTTGGGCCAATGGGTGGAACTTACAAATGTAACCGTTTTGACTGTCATAGTGTGTGCATGAACGATTGTGAAATTCTCTCTCATTATTTTGACAGTTAAAGTTTAGGGCGTGTGGTTTTTTTGAATGGGCAGGTTTTGGTGAGCTTTTGTGCCTCATCTACACACTGGCGCTTTCTGTTCCTCTTTGAGCTGCTATCATCCACCCGAGCTGCTGAGACCATCACAACCTTTAAGAAACAGCTGAAGACACACTTGTTCTACATTTATATAAAGGATAATAATCTTGTCATTTGTAAGTAACTTTGGATAAAAGTGTCTGCTAATTAGTAAATCTGTCCTAATCCATCTACTGCATACATAAAATAAGATGTAGGCATTTTGATGACAGACTGACATTTTCCCCATTTGTTTTTCTCATGTCTCTTGAAAAACTGGTTTCCCTTGTTTTTGAGATAAGTTTAGGAGCTTTTTCTTGAGATGCCAGTTCAGAGACTTGTATAAGAAGCCAATGAATGTCCTCATTACTCACGGCAAGTAAATAGTGCTTCATATGCTTCAATACTGACCTATTTAGATGTAACCCCCATACGGTATTCTTGTAATATTTTTTTAACAATCTTGTGTTTATTTAGTGGCTTACTTACTTACCAATCTTAATACAGCATAAAACTTTAATCCAACAAATCTGCCTGGCAACTGGTGATCAGATGTGAACAGAAAATTATGAGTGATCGGTAAAAAAAAGTTTCTGGCTTCATCCTCTGTGTGCACAGGTTGGTTGTGAATGAGAGCAGAAAGACATGCAAGATGGAGATTCAGAGCAACAAAGGAATTAAGCTGTATAAACTAAAAAAAATAAACTGAGTTATAAAAGTTGAAAAGAAGCACATATGTATCAGGAAGATGTGCTATTTTCTATTATTTTAGCTGACTGCGAAAATGAGAGAATATCTATCAAATCTTGGTGAGTGTTGAACAATGAATCATGTACATGTGACTGCTAGAGATTTGTCATGGTTTATTTATTGTTCCCAAACACTTTTGTAAATGGTAACCAAATTATGTTTGCATGTGGTGCACATGGTGCAATGTTAATTGCTAATCAATAAGGAGTTTGGTGATCTGGATTTCATTGGACAGAACTGGTGAACTTAATTCAAGCTAATATTTTGTTATTGTTGTGTTGTGGAAATTTTAATTTTTCATGTGATTTTTACCTGTATTCTTATGAAATATAATGCTTATGGAACATGGTATGTTGGCTTAAGTGTTAATGTTAAAACATAGTGTTTAATGTAGATGTTAAATATAGAAAGAGCAAGATATGGTATGGGAACATGCAAGATGTATGTTAAAAACATGTCTGTGCTAACAATGTGTGGAAAGTTACAGCCGCTAAGAGATGTTCCTAATATGGTAAAAGGACAGAGGCTTCAGCCTGGGATGTTAGAGATATAAAAGTGAGGGGAAGCTTTCGTTCTTTGTCTTACACTCTGCAGCTACTTGTGTTTCTGTTGACTGTCCGACCTTTCTTGCAAGAAATAAACCTTTCGAAAGACAGTTGGACGTGTTTATCTCTTATGCAGTAGAGTGGGTTGATTTTTTTGGCACAACAGTTGCATTTATTACTTGTCACATTTATGAATGCTATCTCTTGTTGTTTTCAGTTTTATTAACTACCTAATGTAAACTGCTGATTTGAGGGTTCCCTATTTTTTTCCACTTTCCATTTGCACAAACTGAGGGTGTACTTACCCCATACAAGGGTTACATAAGGGGTTTTCGCAAAGATCCTTGAACTGATAATGGAAATACCCACTTTTTGGTATGTTTGTACCACAGGAAGGCTTTTTGGGGGGACTAAATTAGCTCCTACTTCAGGGTAGGATCTAACCCAACACAATATGATCTACCAGTGACATAAACGTACGTTGCCTGGTCGAGCACCCGGCATTTTTAAACAGCCATGTAAACACACAGAGTTTACTCTATAAACATACAGTACAGAAAGCTAATGTTAACAGCATTTACCTGTTGCTTTTGTCTGTGACAATGTGTTCTTTTTTTTTTCAGCCTTGATTAGTAGCATCACAAGTTATCGTAGGAGATTTAGTCTTTTAGCCCTCTTTTTTGCTCTTTCCATTACGTTACTTATATATTCCATCTCCATTATCATGAAACCCAAGACAAACAACAAAAACACAGCTCCGATCACAGCGTCCTTCATTTTCCAGTTATGGAAAGACATTGTTGAATGCCGCGCTGTCGCTGTCAGCCTGAATTCCTATTGGCAGTGTAAATGCAAACAGAAAAATAACCCTTGAGAAACATTAGTTCTTGGGGAACCACATTGGGGTGCGTTTCCCGAAAACATTGTTAGCCTACTATGGTCCTAAGTTCCCATTGAACTCTATTGGTAATGATGGAACTTGTGACCATAGTTCGCTTTGGGTAACGCACCCCTGGTGGCTAGTTTCTAAAACTGAGTTCTTATAACAATCCCGTGTGAAAGCACCTATGGATTCAGGGTGTATTCACACCAGCGAAAGTCCACTAGTTCACTTGCTTTGGTCCAAATACAATGTTGATTTTTTTTTTTTTTTTTTTTTTTTTTTTGGTGTTGTTCACTTTCACACTGCCCTTTTTGCAAGTGATCCAAAATTTGTAAATAAAACCATATGTGCTAAGGTCATCCATTCATTGGACAGAAATTCTCAAGCAGGGAAATGGCGAATGGAATGGATCATAAATCGTACCTTTGATTACATGTGTGTAACTTTATTTTTTAAACATTCACTCAGCATTTTCATCAAGCTCAACCTCTCCAAAGTAGCTGCTAGAAGAGTCCTTTGACTTGGTGAGTTCTTGTCTGTAGGGCTATACGACTCGACAATGTCCACATTACAAACTTTTTATTCTCCGGAATCGCCACTCTCACTTAGAGCATTGCGCACCTACAAGTAATGTTGCCTATGGTTTTTTACTTTAACGTGGCACTGTGCAGGAAACTGCTCATATCCCCTCTCTTTCATCCATTCACTGGACACATCAGCATTTTTATGCGTCCGCTCTAGTAGCTGTGCTATATAGGCATCTTCCCAAATATCTATCAGGCAGTGTGTCTCTTCGGAGCTCCAGGTCAAACCATGACTCATTTTGCAATGGCTAGCAAATGTAGCAAACACAACGCTTTCCCATAATGCAACTCCGACTATGGGAGTCTGTTAACTCAAAAGGCGCATTGCTGTCTGCAATTGGGTCAGATCGAGGTTGGGTCATGTTCACACCTTAAAGCGGTGGTTCATTGTGATTTCACCTTTTTAACTTTAGTTAGTGTGTAATTTTGCTGCTTGAGCATAAACAGTATCTGCAAAGTTACAGCGCTGAAAGTTCAATGCCAACAGAGATATTGTCTTTTAAATTTATGTCAGTTTAATGCCTACAAAAACAACCGGTTTGGACTACAACAAGCTTCTTCCCGGGTTGGTGACATCATAAACCCCACAATTAACATAAACCCTGCCCACGGGAACACACAACAAAGTGGGCGAGGCCATGTCTCATGCATACAAGTCTTCTTCCTAGGGACGCTAGACTTCGGGAACAATGTTTAAAACTTATGTTTAATTCTGTTCCTGACAATTATAATGCTAATTTAGCTGTCTGTGCTGCACATTTTACAGAAGACAGCTTCCAGAATCTACACAAGTTCAATGCTGGATTTGCACAAAGGCTATTACTGAAAGATTAAACATTTCCCACTTTAAAAACAGAAACTGCTGTTTATGGGCCCCAACCTGTAAGTATGTTTTATTTTTTATATAGTTTCTGGGATGTAAACAAAGACCAACGTGGTTTGGCTTCACTAGCCTGTTAGCTAAATTCTATTTCATACTTCTCCAACAAATGCCTACAAACTTCAACAAACTTCTATGTAATCACACCAGCGAACTTCTGTTGGTGTTTGTTGTAGTTTCTGTTATCAGTGTGTAACCCCTCTACCCTGGTCCTACTTGCCCCGCTCTATGCGGGCCTCAAACCTGGGTCTCTGGCGTGGGAGTCGGACACTCTTAACAAGGAGGCTAAAGGCTGCAACCTCTAGCGTCAGTCACTTGAGATCAGAGGAGTGAGGTTTACTTGCGACTACTAGCTGGCCTCCGTTACACTCAGACCCCTAAACCTCACTCCCATCCGGGTCACGGCACCAATGTAGCCACTCTACCCAGGTTTGAGGCCCGCACAGAGCAGGGTGAGTAGGACCTGGGTAGAGTGGCTACATTGGTGTGGGAGTCAGATGCTCTAACAAGGAGGCTAAAGGCTGCAACTTCTAACGTCATTCGCTAGAGCATCTCTTGAGATCAGAGGAGTGAGGTTTACTCGCACAGCGACTACTAGCTGGCCTCCGTTACACGTGTACAGCATTGTTTCATTGCAGCTTTTATGTTGTGTTTACCCACATGCTCATTCATGTTAAATTAAACAATACCTTTACAAAAATGCTACTACTGTCATGTATTCAGCACACTATGGGGCAGCAGTAACATTTACAAGTGACAGCATATCTAAACACTTTGACACAAATACAAACAAAAATATTTAACATTCATAAACGTCCTTACAGAGGTTCTACTTGACGCTCTTCTTCATTACTGCTATCTGGGTCTGATTCAGGCTCAAGCTGATATGGCAATATTGACAGCATTATCTACATTTCCACTGAAGCAAAGACTGGACTTTGACCGAAGCACATGCGATTTTTGCCCGTAATGGTAAGGGGCGTGACATTTCCGGACAACGTGAATCGTGACAATGTATTTTGGACAGCGAATCACAATAGACTGGGCCAGCTAACCAATCTCAGTCCATTGCATATTTCTGAGGCAATTGCTTCATAGAATCAGGAACTCAACTGAGCATTTTTAGGAGAAGGGAAACAGCTGTGTAGAATAAAGGTAAAATATGAAAAATATGGCTTTTTTGGTTTTGTTTTAAAACAAAGCATTAAGACATATTAAACTGCGCCCCATAAACACAATCAAGCCTACAAAAAAAACAATGAGCCGCTCTTTTAAACAAACCGTACCAGAGTTCGTTTGGAACTGGACCGAGACCACCTCTTCAGCTGGGTCTCAGTACGGTTGTTTGGTCCGCACGAGTGCAATTGCATTCACACCTGTTCAAAAGATCCACACCAAGGGGGGGAACAAACTTGAGTTCGATTCAATCAAACCAAACAAGACGCACTTAAAGCTCTCATTGGTTCCAGATCTTCAGCATCAGACAATATTAAGACATTGTGTATTACAATAGTTTTTGTGTTCATCAATAAAATTCAAAAGCAGTCATTTAATATTTTCAAAGTAATTATTGCCGTTTAACACATTTCATGACTTGCTGTATCTTCAGGTCTTTTTCTACTTGCAGATGTGAATCAGTGAAGGATGATGGCATCTATTTCAGATCACCTTCTGGATGCTCTGGATGATCTAGACACAGATGAACTGAAGAGGTTTAAATGGCGCTTAAAAAATCATAAGGGGTTTTCAAGGACTGCTCTTCAGAAGGCAGACGCCCCTGACACAGTAGATCTGATGATGAAGTGTTTTGGACCAGAAGAAGCTGTGAGGGTCATGGTGGACATCCTGAGGAAGATGAACCAGAACCATGTGGCTGAACAGTTAGAGAAGAAACACAAGCAAGGTAATGGTTTAAAGCAGTGGTTCAGCAGGGGGTAAAAAACAAACAAAAAATAAAAAAATAAAACTTAAAAAAAAATGTTCTGATCTCTTTCTCTCTCACACAGCTCAGGCTGAGGGTAGCATTGAGGATCCTGCGCTTGTTGGAGCCAATTCAAAACCGATAGAGGGTAAATAATGATCACTGTCTGTACAGAGAAACCCCTATTTATTCTTACAGAAGTGACCTTCAAGAATGCATTTTTTCCATGTGTTATTTCATGCTTATTTTTATACAGTCTGCAATCAGTTATGCAAGTAATCAATTGAACTAAATGTCTTTTAAAGTGAGGAGTGTGGAAAAATATCTGAGGTTCATGTCCTCTCATATCCCTCATCTAATATCTTGTAGAATATCACATTAAAAATGTCTTAGGAATGGATTCATGGATGAGTTTCTCTTGACATGATAATCACACTCTTCATGTCTGCTGATTTCCACAGTCATTTTCACCAACATTGTTCCCAGGACCAGGAACGACTTCCTACAATGTAAGAAAACAAGCAGAGAAACTGAGTGTGTTCATGTTCTTCCTGTAGAAGGAGAACGAAAACATTACAGAAGAGTTTTATAGTTGATCATGTAAATGATGATTTGCACAGGATATCTGGTAAACTGTACTGAGACACTGCTGATATAATGAACATGAAGAGTTCAGATACATTAAAAGATCAGATTCATAATTCCTGATTGTGATGTGTTTATCTCCATCAGATTCCCATCGGCTCACTCTGGATCTGAACACAGCGAATAAACGTCTCTGTTTGTCTGAGAATAACAGAGTGATTACTAACGCCAACACAGATCAGCCGTATCCTGATCATCCAGACAGATTTGATCATTGGGACCAGGTGTTGTGTAGAGAGAGCGTGTGTGATCGATGCTGTTACTGGGAGATTGAGTGGAGTGGACGTGTGTATATATCGGTGTCATATAAGAGCATCAGCAGGAAGGGAGGGGGTATTGAGTGTGTGTTTGGACGTAATGATCAGTCCTGGTGTTTGTACTGCTATTCCTCCAGTTACTCATTCAGACACAATAACATAGAGACTGAACTCCCAGTAGTGTCCAGTCGTAGAATAGGAGTGTATGTGGATCACAGTGCAGGAACTCTGTCCTTCTACAACGTCTCTGGAGACACAATGAGCCTCATCCACACAGTCCAGACCACATTCACTCAACCGCTCTATCCTGGGTTTACGGTTTATAAAGGATTAGTGAAACTGTGTTGATGAATCAGAATAAAATTGTAGTCTCTTACTTTCTCTTCATTACATTAATATTACAGCTGAACTACTAACACTGGAATAACATTTCAAAACTAATGTGTCATAAATCTTCATAAAGACAAACACCCTTCTCATTACAAGAAGAGTATCTATTGAAACCAACCTGCAAGAAATTGTGCACCTTCGGGAAACAAATAATGAGCACTTGCACAAAACATTTAAACAAATAAATAAAATTAAATAAACATTGTCAGAGTTATGTCTGTTCCTTGAGTTTGTCCTTAATTACTCCCTGTTAGTTTCCTTAGTTACTGATTATTGTTGGTTCATGTCTATATCGGTTTCCATCCACCTATTCTTATGTGCATTTTTGGATACTGCATAAAAAAATAAATAAAATAAAAAAGTTGGGAACACCAAGATGCACAAAAATTCTAAAAACTTGCATAAAAAAAATGTATGCACTCAACTGAGTCATAAATGTTAAATTAGTCAGGACCACTTTCGTCAAATGTACATTTAATTATAATTATAATACATAAAGTTAGTGTTGGTGGAATGGTTCTGTTCTGGGCAAACGCCACTCGCCCAATTATACAGCCATGCCTGGACAGAGCGGGGAAAGCAGCAAGTCAAACCTCCACTGGGATCCAGTAATCATGCAAAACAATATTACTTTTCACAAAATTAAGGAGTTGTTGTAAACAAGCCAAAATACGTGAGGAAGGATGATTACAATGAAATTTACTGTATACTGAAGACAATCGCAAAACAGATATCAGATTCATTGATTTTACAGACATTACAGATTTCCAGCTAGGTGGAGTAGGGGATGGAGGGGGGAGTTAGATGTAGCATTCAGCCATGCAATAGAAGAGAGGCTGAATGAATGAAAATTTAAATGAATCGCTGTGATAGTGTCAAAACTGGATTGGTACACGTAAGAAACAACTGATTCAAGCTGGACTGACGTGACCTGCCTGAACTAAAGCAATGTTAGATTTTTTCAGGTGGATTTTTACCACATGCTTCAGCCAGAATTTTGGTTTTAAGGTACACTCTATGGCAAAAAGTTTTGGGACACCTGTCTTTACGTGCACATGAACTTTACGGATTGTCATTAGAATTTAATATGGAGTTGGCTCACCCTTTGCAGCTATAACTGCCTCGACTCTTTTGGGAAGGCTTTCCACAAGGTTTAGGAGTGTGTTTATGGGATTTTTGACCATTCTTCTCGAAGTGCATTTGTGAGGTCAGGCAGTGATGTTGGATGAGAAGGCCTGGGTCACAGTCTCTGCTCTAATTCATTCCAAAGGTGTTCTGTTGGGTTGAGGTCAGGACTCTGTGCAGGCCAGTCAAGGACCTCCACACCAAACTCACTCATCCATGTCTTTATAGACCTTGCTTTGTGAACTGGTGCACAGTCATGTTGGAACAGGATGGGCCATCCCCAAACTGTTCCCACAAAGTTGGGAGCATGAAATTGTCCAAAATGTCTTGGTATGCTGAAGCATTAAGAGTTCCTTTCACTGGAACTAAGGGGTCAAGCCCAACCCGTGAAAAACAACCCTACGCCATAATCCCCCCTCCACCAAACTTTACACTTGGCACAATGCAGTCAGGCAAGTACCATTCTCCTGGAAACCACCAAACCCAGACTCGTCCATTTGATTGCCAGACAGAGAAGCGTGATTGGTCACTTCCAGAGGTGGGTAGTAACGAGTTACATTTACTCCGTTACATTTACTTGAGTAAGTTTTTGAAAAAATTATACTTCTAGGAGTAGTTTTAAATCACTATACTTTTTACTTTTACTTGAGTAGATTTGTGAAGAAGAAACTGTACTCTTATTCCGCTACATTAGGCTACAATGAGCTCGTTACTTTTCTTTTTACCTCTTTGATATTCTACGCGTCATTGTTTTATTTTGACAGAGAGTGAGATTTCCGCTAAAGGCTCTACCATGTGACTGTGTTTCACCAATCAAACGTAGTTGTGCAGTCTCGTCACGTGACCATACTCAATCTCAGCGGCGTCTGGTGGGACGGGTTAGCTTTACAGTCGTGGCAAAACAAAAATGTCACAATCAACCATCGGCAATGCAGACACAGGCGAGGAGGAACACTCCTGGCCTCATATTGAAAGCATGTTTACCTTAGTAAAAGTGCGAAACAGCAGCTACATTATGCGGTGTCTTCTGTGTCTACAAAAACAAACGGACATTTCAGCATTCAAAAACTCAACATCTAACTTGAGGAAACATGTAGCGGTAAGTTTTCTAAATTCGTTTATTTTTTTTTTTTTTCATGTTTGTCTTTTAGGTTACATATGTTTTAAACATTTCCTATATATATATTATGGGTGGAACGGTACATATATTTGTATTGAACCGAAATGGTATGGGCGTCACGGTTCGGTGCATACATTTACACGGAGAATAACTTACACGGTATAAAAATAAATAAAACTCGCGTGCAAATTAATTAATGTAATGCAGAACTACTGTTAGATACGTGGGTTCTTTAGGGACACCTAATCTGTAGCCCCGCCTTAGCTCTGAAGCAGGCTGCGAACGATGTAAAGATTGCAATGCTGTAGTATGTTGTGTGTGTGTGAGAGAGAGAGGCGCGGGCGCGATCGAAAAGTCACAAAGTGTTTACTTATATGTGTGTGTGTGTGTGTGTGTGTGTGTGTGTGTGTGAGTGAGGCGCGGGCGCGATCGAACAGTGGAAACATAAAAACATACTCCGTCATTTTGTTTATGCAGGACATCATTCAAACTGCAGTGTTTAAGTTACTGTTAATTAAAATTTTAAGGAAAACAAATATATTAATCTGAAATGTAGCAAATTAATTTTCAGTTAATTCAGGTACACTTACCAAACAGAAACCACTTGGGTAAAGTTGGTTTTATATTCACACATTCGGACTTCTGTTAAATTCAGACTTTCCAATAAATGTGCAATAAATGAATGTTTGCGAATTTTAAGCAGCGACATGATATTGACAACCAACGATTGTCAACTTACAACATTTTTCACAGTCGATCAAAATAGGCAAGTATTGTTTTAATGGCATATTTACTTGTGAATGTCCACTGAATGTCCAATGTAGTGTGATTAACAAGGCTATTGAATACGGATGTCCGAATGTGCGAATATAAAACCAACTTTACCCAAGTACAGAAACTGAGGTATGAATTGAACCGTGACTTCTGTGTACCATTCCACCCCTAATATATATATATATATATATATATATATATATATATATATATATATATATATATATATATATACATATATACACACACACACATCCAAATTTGATGTGATAAGTCTCTTTTAATGTCTTGATCTCCATGTAGCCTCACAGATTTTTTTTTTTATGCACAGAGGGTTCACCCCAACAAACTGTCTAAATACACCGCCTTTATAGAGAACCACAGAAAGCGCAAGTCCTCCTCTTCCAGTGATACTTCTGTGAAAAATGCAAAAATCACAGCCTTCTCTGCCCCAGGGCGGGTAACACAAGCAACGCTTGACAAGATGGTGCTAAATTTTGTATGTGAGGCCAACCAACCATTTTCTGTGGTTGAGACGGCATCCTTCAAGACTTTGATAGAAACCTTGCAACCTCATACAGTAATGACAAGGAAAACGTTATGCACAAGAATACAAGAAGCTGCAAAACACAAGAAGAGCATACTCATCAAAAAACTGAGTGCTGTGAACTATGTTGCTACCACAACAGACTGCCGGTCTGCCAGACAACGTAGCTACTTAGGTGTCACCTGTCACTGGATAGACAACACCTCACTGGAGAGGCACTCCGCTGCATTAGCTTGTAGAAGGCTCAAAGGCTCGCACACGTTTGACGTCCTTGCTGCTGCATTAGAGGAAATACATTCTGAGTACCACATCAGGGAAAAAGTGACCAGGACGACAACAGACAGTGGCTCAAATTTCCTGAAGGCCTTTCGATTATATGGTGAGGAGATAGAGGAGGAAGCCACCAATGAACAAGAGGAAAGTGACTCCACCCTTGATGATGCAACAGAAGATCAGAGTGAGTCAGAGGTGGAGTATCAAGATGTGTCTGCTATTCTGGATGACAACACAGGCCTTGAGTACCAACTTCCAAGGCACCAAAAGTGTGCATGCCATCTCCTCAATCTTATATCCACAGTTGATGCCACTGCTGCAGGAGGAGCTGTAAACGAAACCTACAAGAGGTTGTCTCGGTCTGCTTTTGCAAAATGTCATGCTCTCTGGAATAAAACCAGCAGGTCAACCATGGCTCATGAAACAGTGGAACGTGAATGCAAGCTGCAGTTTCTCCGACCCAATCAGACACGCTGGAGCTCCCTGTTCCTCGCTGTAGAAAGGATTGTGCGCATTCACCGAGAGCAAGGAGAACAAGCAATTTGCAACGTCTGCACAGCATTAAAGATAAAGATGTAAGTTGACAAGCTTTATATTTTGTTTTTAAAGAATAAAAAAAAAAAAAAAAAAGCCTTGCTGATTAATGGGTGAATCCAAGCAACTAAGTTTTCTTTGCATGGTTGTGTGACAATTGTGGATGACTTGAATGAAATAATGTAATTTATTTTTATTTATTTGTGTATTTAACATGTACAATGCATAATAAGGACATTGTACCAGAAATAGTTATAAGTAATTTTTTTATTGTTACATCTTTTATAGGTTCAATCCAGCTGAAATGGGGTTTTTGGTCGAGTATGCTGCTGTGATGAAGCCTGTTGCCATGGCCCTTAATATCCTCCAAGGGGAATCATCTGTGCATATGGGCCTCCTGCTGCCAACACTTTACCAGTTGCGGGACAAGCTGAAGAGGTTGGAGTCATCTTGTAAAATGTGTACATCTCTTGTTCATACCCTGCAGCAAGGGATCCAGAAGCGTTTTGGAGACGTCATGAAAGAGCCTGAGCTGATTGCAGCAGCAATACTCCTACCAAGATTCAGAACATCCTGGACCACAGAGGAGAATATCTTAAATGCTGGTAAATATACTTGTTTATCAATTCAAATGTGAACCAGTAGACATTGACCTATATAAATCTGTATAATGTTACTGTCATTTAGGATTATAGTGTGTCAGTGACAAACCACAGGGTGGCAATATAGTTAAAAACTCAGGTAGCTTTTAATGTCAAACACCAGCAGCTTAACAGCCTATACAGTAGAAGGGTAAGAATAATGTGCAGACCTAATTATTTTGAAAAACGATTTCTCTTGCCACAGGCCTTGACTACATCAGAAATCACCTCGACACTGACTTGGATGATATCACCAGCACAAACAGCAGCCTCTTTGATGAAGACGACTTCTTTGCATCCATGGAGTTGGGAAAATCACAAGTAGGAGAGCTGGAGAGGTACCTTTCATGTCTGTCCCCTGCAGGTATGGATCTACTCCACTCCTTTCCTCACATCAAGAAGCTGTCACTCAAAGTCAACACAGGTCTTCCTGCATCTGCAGCCTGTGAGAGACTTTTCAGTCATGCAGGACTCCTGTTCACTGCTAAACGATCACAGCTTCACAGCAAGAACCTTGAGAGCCAACTACTGTTGAAGCTTAATAGTGACATCACTGAGTAATTCTTTTGTGAAGTTGTTTGTTTCTGCATGTTTTGTCACACACACACACACACACACTCTCTCTCTCACACACACACTCTCTCTCTCTCACACACACACACACACACACTGTTTATGAGAGTTTATGGGCTGCCTTGTTCTAGTTAGGGCCCAAGCGAAAATTCGCGCAGGGCCCTCTTGTTCTTCTAAGGATTATTATTATTAGGGCCCAAGCGAAAATTCGCGCAGGGCCCTCTTGATCCCCTAAGGATTATTATTATTATTATTTTTTTTTTTTTTCCGTCTTCCGGGGCTTTTTGGGGGCCTTAACATGCTCAAAAACTCCTGAAAATTGGCACACACATTGGAATCTGCGGCCATTAGGACGCCGCAGAGGCTGGTACCCGGGCGTGGCAGGGGGGCTCAACAGCGCCCCCTTGAAAAAAGTCCTAAAACTTCGTCCATATATTGAACACACTTGCATGTAATTTATAATTTATTTTATTTAATAGGGACAGTGTGTGTTAATGAACAAACATTGATAATACATGGATGTAAACACACCGGATTGTAGCCAAAGGCTAATTTCCATCCGTTGTCCCCAGGACTGTAATCACAAGAGCCAATACACAAACAAAAAAAACAAACAAAAAAAAAAATTACACAATCACATTATTGCACAAGCTCATGTTGCACGATCCACAATTATTGTACACACTTCACATTGCACATTACTGACTTTACACGATTCACATGATTACACAATCCACTCATTACACACTCCACTAAGTTTCTACACATATACGCACAATCACCACATACATACAGTTATCTCCCAATAAAAAAATTTTTTTAAATAGAAATATAAATTGCTACTAAGAATGACTACAGGTTTGGTTTAACCAGAGCCAATTCTTCATCTGAATTTTAAAAATATCATACGTAGAAATTTCTCTCAATGCTAACGGAAGACTATTCCACAGATTCCCACCATGAACAGACAACACAGTCTGTCCAAAGGTGGTGCGTCTGTGGGGTATTGCCAGGTCACCTCTGGTAGTAGCTCGCGTGATCCTTTCTGCGCTATCTTTATATTTAATAAAATCATTCAACGGTGGTGGTGCGAGGGAGTGTAGGGCCTTGTAAATCAGACAAGCTCTTTTAAGATTAATCATATTATTAAGATCCAATAATCTATGCTTTTTTAAAATATTACAGTGATGGTGAGAAATGGGTTTTTTGTCAAGTATTTTTAAACTTTTTTTGTAAGGATTTTCAATAGTTTTTAGTGTTGTGGGACAAGCAAGTGACCAACTAGTTAAACAGTAGTCCATATGAGAAATGATCATAGAATAAAAGTAGGTTTTAGCAGCACTCATATTTAAATTGTTTCGAATATGTTGAAAATTACGATTATTGAATTGAATTACTTGTACCAATTTTTTTACATGACTTTTGAATGACAAAGTTGGATCCAGGGTAACCCCAAGGTACTTAAATTCTGAAACAAGATCAAGTTCTACTCCGTTTATAAAGATATTTGATCGATTCAATTCAGGATTACGCTTTGAAAAGTACATACAGACCGTTTTTTGTTTAACAAGAGGCATGAATCCTTGAGCCAGTCTTGTACAGACGACAAGGCAACTGTGAGATCAACAGCAGCTTGCTGATAGTTTTTGGCTTGAGTGTAGATGACTGCGTCATCTGCATACATCTGCGAGAAGACATTTGAACAAGCATTTGGTAATGTATTAATAAATAGAGAGAATAAAATTGGCCCAAGGATAGACCCTTGGGGGACACCAACATCACAGTCTAAGCACAAAGATTTTACACCGTCAACTACCACATACTGTTTCCTGTGGGAAAGATATGATGTAAACCATTGGAGTGCTTGATTAGAGATGTTGAACTGAGTCAACCTGGACAGCAAGATCTGGTGGTTTACAGAGTCAAAGGCTTTCTTCAGATCCAAGAAGACAGCCCCGACACAGGGACTCCTGTCAAGTAAGTTTTTTATGTTTTCTGTTAGCACACACAGGGCAGTTTCTGTGGAGTGATGGATTCGAAAGCCAAATTGTAGTGGATGTAATGAGGGCTGAGTCTTTTCCAAATGAGCTGTGAGGAGTTTAACCACCCATTTCTCAGCTATTTTGGAAATAACAGGAAGTATACTTATAGGTCGGTAGTTCACCATGTCCGTTTTAGCACCAGATTTAAAAATTGGTGTCACTGCAGCTACTTTCCAGTCAGCTGGGACTACAGAATGTTTAAAGGACATGTTAAGGAGATGGGTGATTGGTCGTACAAGAGAATCCTTAAAATCTTTCAGAAAAATTGAGTTAAGACCAAATACATCTGGCGCTTTTGAGTTTTTTAGGCCAGTAATAATTTTGGCCACTTCATGATCTGAAATTTCAGTGATCCTGAACATAGCCTGATCAGAGTCACTGATATTATCAGGGCAGACAGATGAACTAAAATGTTGGGCAATCTCCTTTACAGAGGTTATGAAATAACTATTTAGATTAATGGCTATGGAGAAGGGGTCATTAATAATAATGTTATTTACTTGAAGCTTAATTTTCTTGTTATTTTTATTTGACTGACGGCCAAGCAATTTATTTAGATGTTGCCATATCATTTTGCCATTTCCTTTTGCGTTTTTTATTATATTTATGAAAAAATTAGCTTTTGCCTGTCTTAGACTTGCTGTTACTTTATTTCGCATATGAGTGAATCTCTGTCGGTCTATAATAAGACCGGTTTTCAGAAATTGTTTCAGTAATTGGTCTCTTCTTGTCATTATATTTTTACATTCTTTATTCAACCATGGCAAATAGGATCTTTTCTTTAGTTTGTTTCTCCCTCTGATGGAATGTGTTGATATAACTTCTTTGACAGTTTTGTTAAGTTGACTGCAACACAAATTGGGATCATCACTGGACAGGATTGGCTCCCAGTCAACTGATGATAAAGCTATGGCCACATTTTGTCGTTGATTTCTAGGTAAAAATTCAAATGGCGACCTATTACTTGCTGGATTTGAAAAATCATTATTGACCCTTGACCTGGAAAGTTTTCTAGAGAATAATATGAGGTTGTGGTCTGAGATACCAGTCAGAAAATTATAAGATTTAGTAATTCTTTCAGGCTTGTTACTGAAGAGCAAATCTATTTTTGTTTTTGACTGTCTTGTGACTCTTGTAGGTTGCTCAATGAGTTGAGAAAAATTAAAAGTGTCCATAGTACGTTTAAGTATTTTTCTGTCCTGCTTACAGTCCCAATTCACATTAAAATCTCCAATGACAATTATTTCATTGGACTTGTTGTATAAATTATGATGTTTCAATAAAACCTGAAGTTGCTCATAGAAGTTAATTTTTGCTGAGGGAGGACGATACAAGCAGATCAAGGTAAAAGCCATCTCTGGAGAGAGAGAGATTTTTACTGAAACATTTTCTATTTCAACCTCATCTGGTACGCTAAGTTGGGAGCATTCTAAGTTGTTTTTTACATAGAGTAACACCCCTCCTCCTCTTCCCTTGAGTCTATCCCTTCTAAACACATTATAGTTTGGGAAGACAACACCAGACTCAGCTGATGAACTGGTGAGCCAAGTTTCTGATAGTCCTAGTATATCAATGTTAGAGTCACTTAAAATATGATCCAGTTGCTCGCGCTTAGACAACATACTACGTATATTTATATGGGCACAGAGTAGCCCTTTAGGTTTGTTTTCAATATCCCAGATTAATTTAGCCTGGTTTAGTGTCTTTAGAAACTTTGTCTGTCTATGCCTTTTCATTACAGGATTTCTAAACTTTCTTTCAGTTTGACAATGATTTAGGGGAGGCTGTATTTGTGGTACAGACCCATTTATGTTCTCGTTGGGCATTGGCGTCAGGTTGGCTGTCGCGTGTCCTCCGGTGCGCGTTGTTTTTAGCTTCCCAGCTACTCTGCTAGCCATGCCAGCCGCAGTCGCGATGTATAGCTCGCCCCGATTTTCAACGACTGATGAATCCACACATGGGGACCCCCGCTCGGCCGCCAATCCACGGGCACCGAC